>NC_136071.1:391198000-391405500 GCF_964261635.1 Lissotriton helveticus
TTCTACTAATTAGATTTTAGTTTTAGTCTCAAATAATTTATTATATTTTATTCTAAATTGGCGTAGGAGTTTCCTTGTGTTTATTATTTATTATTGTTCAAATTGCTGCATAAATACTTTACACATTGCCTTTAAGTTAAGCCTCATAAGCGCCTGGCGGGGCATCGTCCCGAACTGAGCAGGAGCCGAGAAGACGCGGGACCCGACTGGCAGAAAGGTAAGGTTAAATTATTAACTGGTTGTGCGGAACCTTCAGTGTAGATAATACATTTATTCTGATCAAGAGGAAGAACCGAGAAAGGAAAAGGATGACCATGTTCATATTAAAGAAATTCTTGTGTTTGTAAAGAAGGATTAAAAACAAAATTAACATCAGCCAATGTCAAGGAGGTAGCCCATTGAATCATAGTAAATGCAAAGCTTTAGAATTAGGTACGTTTGCCTTCGTGACCGCCTCTAAAGCAGACACTGGTGAAACAACAAAAATGTGTTTACCTTGAGCCAGAAGATGTTCTTTCAGAATCGCGATCAGCACAGCTGTTAATATTTTTTATGTGCAAGAGAAACGCAATTCTGCTGGTCTATATAGACGTGATTTATAGGCAATGGTAACCGGGTCCCCCTCGTTAAAAGTAACGTAAGTGAACCTGATTGGTCCTGGTACAATCTGTATGACCAAATTAGTAGTATTCACTCTAGTTTGTAAGTATTGGGTTGCCAGCAAATCAGTCTGCAAAGAGCGCAGTACAACGGTGTGTTCCGTGAGGCAACTGGAAGACGAAAATGCAATATGAGATTTTGCAAAATTGGATTTGTAACCTAAAGCGGCGAAATGCGTGACAATGTGATACACATGTGTAAGATGAGGATTTCATTATTCGTCTGTCAGGTTACTGTCATTGACATAAAAATGCATCAGGGTCAATTTCATTTCAAATCGACCCTATACGTGCCGCAAATACCCTGGGACTATTCTTGTACCCCATTGGCAATCTCGCATAGCGCCTTTGATTGTCGAAAGCGCTAAATGCGGTCAAGTCAAGACTTTCCGGAGCGAATGTGTGACTGAAAAAAAAGATTTGAGATGTCTGAAGTTGTTTTAAATTTTTTACGTACAATATTATTTACTATTGCCGTACCACATGTGCTCTGTACCGCGAAGGTACGGGTATGACTATTCAAATTTCTGTAATCCAAAACAATACGATAAGAACCATCCGGTTTCAATATCGGGAAAAAGGATTATTCATCGATGAGACACAGAGCTCAATAACACCCTAATATTCCAATTGAGTGAGAATGTCACTAACGGAAGCTTTTTCATAATGTTTAATGGGATATCGCAGTTAGGGCTGCGAGATAGACAGTAATGGAATAACATGCATAGGAGAATCCTTATCCCAACCTGCTTGATTGCGATATAATACCAGAGCTAAGGCTAGAGCGCACTCCGAAGCATAAGCTTGCTTAGTCTCATCTGGGACGTACTGTGAAAAAGAAGGAAGTATTACTTCCTCGCCTCAAGTAGAATATCATAGGAAGATGTCAAGTTGTCCCAAATAACTGCTTTCATAGTACGTTAATATCACGGTCAATCTGAAGGCCTACATGATAAAGTCTGTCTGGGGGAGCTACGCAGGTGTTCGCGGTTGCTTTCACCTCCAGAAGCTGGTGGAGTGTCTGGCGAAACTAAGGTAACTTCTGTCGAGGAGAGTCACTGCCCAACTCCTGTCCAGGAGGAAGGTTCTCACAGTCAGGGGCATATTTCGCTGTCAAGGCGGCAACTTTATTCTTCTGAAAAGCGGCTCAATATGGAGGTGGTTCCGCCTGTTTGACTTTCACGTCTAACTGGCGCTGCGGGTCTCGTCTTTGTTGCGTGGACTCGCCTTATCTCCAATCCAGTCGTCCCCCTCTGCCAAATAGTTGATCCGACGATTCCTGAACGGAACGAGGAGAACGGGATCAGGAACGTGGAACCTCTCAGGTGTCTTAATTTTAGAGCAATCATCCTGTACACGTTTTAGAACGTTAGGTAGAACGCTCATTGAGAGGGTGCCAAAACCAAGTGTAAATCACAGAGGCAAACACGGTCCCCCAAGAGTTGCAGTCCACTAAAGGGGAAATTGGACCACCAGGTAAACACATAGTAAGGATCCTGTGTTTCTCCACAGGACTAGTGTGTGGGAAAACAGCATCAAGCTGTTCAACTTCTGAGCTAACCAAAATGGTAGGTCGACATAGGTCTGAAGACATATGCCCATCACTGAATTAATCATAACAGGGCTAATCACAAGGCCTTTGCCCTGTATCGGTACTGAGGGTGCAGCTCCAGGTGGAGCTACCAAAAAGGCTTGAGAAATAAATTGGATCACCCGTCTATACCAATGAACTACTTGAGTATATAGTAAACGTACTTCAACCACATTAGCAATGAGATAATTAGGATGTGACGTAAAACCAGCTAACACTGGCCATGTCATTCGCATCCACTGCTGGAATTGTTACCCAGGAATAAAAGACCTCAAACGGTATGCAGGATCCGCCTTGACTACAACAACATTTGGAGACCCTGCATTGAGAACCCCATGGTTTGTCAAATGCTGTGTAACCGCCACACAACAATGCGCCGGAATACTGAGCGATTGTGCCATACTATATAGAAAAAATGGGACAAAACGGTAGCACAAAATGGGTCAAAAAACTTTAAAAATTCAGGCTTGGGGGGGGGGGGTGGCCAAGCAGCATGGCCGACAAGACGTGAGCTCCTTCGGCTCCCGACAGGCCAGCACTGAAATCCTGTAATTAATCCTTAAGTAGGGTGCTCGAACCGAGTTTACGGGGGACTAGGAGCCCCTGCAACCGAGGGGCACATCCTGACCGGTGATTCGCCTACACGGTGCTTTGTGGATGGCTGTTGCGGCTCAGGGCCCCGGGACTGGTGGGCTGGATCGACGCGAGGCTTGGGCTGCGGCCTATGTCAGCGTGGGCAGAGGTGGACCACGATCCTGGTGCCCGTTGCGGCCAGCCCTAGGCGAAGCGTTAAAGCAAGGGAGGTGCCCACTGCCATCAGGGGGCCTCCCGGGAAGAACCGAGCTGCTGCGGCGCGTCCGGACCCTGCGGGTGCACAGACGGTGCCGTGGAGTGTGGCAAGAACCTCGAGGTTCGCCGTAGGGGCTGGGCCCGCCTGCGGTGGCGTCCGGGCCGCCCCTAGAGGTGTGCACTGGTTTCCGGGGGAGTGCCCTAGGTGGTGGTGGACCGGGCTGGAGTCCGGCGGACTGCTGCTGCGACACTGGGCCCCTGCAGCTGGAGCGATGAACCTACGCGAGGTCGAGGATGCGGCCTGCCTGACCGTGAGGTGGCCTGGAGCTGGGGCCTGCTGCAGGCTGCACCAGTCGCGTGGTGGTGGCGCGGGAGGCGCCCACGGATATCGGGGACCTCCCTTGAGGGGCCGAGCCCTCACCCTGCTCCCGGCATATGCACATGCTGCCAAGGAGGAGACAGGAAGCTGTGGGAGACCTGGGGACTGGTACCGGCCTATTCGCAGAGGGGGCCGACGTTTAGACCCCGCTTACTCCTTGGTGTTTGCCTTTGCACTGCGGAGCGTGAGTAGAGGCGCCCCAGGGCTGGACGCTGGATCTGGCCCATCTGCTGTCCTGGCGCGGTGCCCACTATCCTTGGGAGTTCCCTGAAGGAGGTTGAGCCCCTACGTCGCGACTGGCCTCTGCTCAGCCTTGGGGCCTGGCAGCTTAGACTTTGCGACCCAGAGCCGGGGGTCCTCTCCTGCATGCTCCTGGGATTCTACTGACGACGCAGCGGTGAGTGGGGAGTGGTGGCGCTTGAGACTACGGCTGCACAAGGCCGGAGGCACAGCCACGGGCTCTTCACACCTCCCCGAACTATTGGGTGGGACTGCCTAGAGACGCCTCTGCCACTCGCGGGCCCAAGTGCGGTCCCCTCAAGCTACTGCGATGGGTAAAGACAGGTTGCCCCGCGCCTCTCAGCCTAACACTATAACGCAATACACCACTCAGCGACTCCCCTCGCAGCGGATCACGCATCAGTCGGGACAAGATGGGGAGAGTGAGGCGGCCGACGAGCCCTCCCGGGAAGAACTCTTGAAGGCAATACAGGGGTCCCATTCCGACCTGGAGAAGCATATAGAAACAGTCTCCATAGATGTGAACTTGCTGCGGATCTGTGGAAAGTGGCAGATAAAGTTTCTACTGCGGAGGGGAATATCGTCCAGCTGCAGGGGGAGGTGGCGTCCCTGAGGAAGATGTCTCGCAGCTCACCGCCATGACGGGGGCACTGGAATGCAGGGCGGAAGATGCGGAAGGGAGGGCACGCCACAGTAAAATCAGGGTCCTTGGCATTACGGAACCCTCTGAGATGGGCAATGCGGAGCGCTTCCTGGAGCCCTGGATCCGTACAACACTCTGCCCCACGGGCCTGTCTGAGGTCTTTGTAATTGAGAGGGCCCATAGGGTGCTGGTCCTGCCGCCGAGACCGGGTGCTCCACAGAGAGCCCTCTGCTAAGGTCCCGTACTATTGGGATAGGGACTGCATCCTGAGAGCGGCTAGGGAAATGACGAACCAAGGTTTCGATCTACCCGGACTATACCCACCAAGTACAGGAACAGTGGAAATCCTTTCTGGCAGTTAAGCAGAAACTTCGGGAGTTACACTTACAGTACATGCTACTATACCCTGCTAAGCTTAAGGTCATATCCCAAGGAAAAGCACACTTCTTTGAAGCCCCGGAGGAGGTATGGAGTGGCTGGAGATTAGGGGGGATGCCCTCCCGCCGGGCGAACGAGGAGGAGCCCGGAGTGCGTGGGGGGCACAGCCATCGAGGAGGCGCGGTAACAGGTGTAGGAATTCATCAGCGGCTGCTGTTCACGAGGAGCGACAGCGAATCATGGTGGGAGACGATGAGGCTTTCCGCCTGGAGTTGTCGGGGGGCGATGGCCTTCCTGCGCTGTCTGTGGCTTTTCCTCGGGATGAAGAACTGGTCCCGGAAACTCTTCAGCCCACCATTGACACTCTTCCGCCTTCCACTGATACGGTCCCTGAAACAGTCAGGGGCTCGGTTGCTACCTCCACAGTTTCGTCTTGAAGGACATGTCCGGCTGTGTTCTGGACTGTAGTGAACCGTGGGCCTTGGATGGCCTATCTGGAGCCATTCACGACAGTGAGAGTATTTTGGGGGTGATTGGATCGGGGGGGCGCGGATACTAGGGTTGCGGGGGTTCTGAGAGTTGCGTATATATACCTTCTGAAGGTTCGAGCCCCTGCATCGGATGTGGAGACAGCCGGTTGTGCCGGGAGCTGGGTGGGGGAGGGAAGTTCTCTTCTTCACCGGTTGGGCGGTTCAGCCCGGTTGGGCGTATGAGGTGGCTGCGCACGTCCTGGCACCAGCATGGGAAGGGTATATCTGCATGTTTTATTGTTGTAAGTATATTGCTCGTGGGAGGGGGGTGCTTGATGTTTTGGGAGGGGTTTTTGGGGGGGAAAGGTTGCAGGCATCGTATGTATTACATTTCGGGCACGGGATCAGGGTGGTTACATGGGTAGAGAACTACGGCTTGTTCAGACACGTCACCAGACATGGGGTATAAGTTCTTGAGCTGGAACTTGAGGGGGCTGGGTACATGCACCAAAAGATATAGAGTCCTGTCCTCCCTTCGCAGGTACAAGGTATTAATCACGTGCCTCCAGGAAACTCACCTCACTGATGATGGGGCCCAAAAATTGGGGAGAAAGTGGCGGGGTCAGGTGTTCCACTCTTCATTTTCTACATATGCCAGGAGGGTCCTAGTATGGGTGGCACCTGGGGTCCCATTTGCTGTCCAATATGTGGAAGCGGACATTCACGGGAGGTACCTGCTCCTCCGGGTGAAACTAGATGGTAGGGACATCCCCATAGTCAACTCGTATGCACCCACCACAGATGACACTGTCTTTTTCCAGACCCTCCAGGATGTTCTGATCCCAGACCTGGAGGCACAGGTGCTTTGGTTTGGGGACTTTAACTGTGTCCTGGATCCCACTCTCGACAGGTTCCCGCCCCGAGCTGGCACAAAACCACGAATGACAGCGAAGCTTAGGGAGGTCATGAGGAATATAGGAGCTCTTGATGTTTGGCGTCAGAGAAACCCGACTCAGAAGGTGTATACCTGTTTTTCTTCCACTCACAATACACATAGTCGCTTGGACAGGGTCCTAGTGGCAAACACAGAGTCAAACATGTCACTTGAGGTTACCCATCAGGCGCGTTTTCTATCTGATCACTCTCCGGTGGCGTGTGTGGTGAATTGGGGGGCTCCGTTCTCTCGCCCCGGACCTGGAGGGTGCCAACGGACATCCTTCAGGACCAGGTGGGGAAACATCATATAGACTGCTATCAACGACTACGTGGACCTCAACTGGGGGGGGAGCTCACTTTGGCCACAAGATGGGACGCCTTAAAGGCGGTGGTGAGAGGGGCGTGCATGGGCCTCACCTTCGTGGTTCGGAGACAGCTCCGCTGGGAATTACAAGATGCGGAGAGTAGCCTCTTAGACCTGCAAACCTCGGAGACTCCTGATGCTCTACTGCGAGAGGAGGAACAGGACGCTGGGTCTCGCATTCATGATATCCTGGAATGGCTTGACAGATATACCCTCGCCCAATATAGACAGCGCCTTCACAGGTAGGGCGATAAATCAGGTCGCCTTTAGGCCTGGCTCCTTCGTCGGGAGCAGGCCCTGGAGAGAATTGTGGCCCTGCGGGGTCCTACAGGAGGAGTGGTCCACTCAGAAGTGGGAATCCTATGAGTTCTCCAGTCTCACCTACAGCGGGTGTATGCCACGGACCCTGTCATTTCCGAGGCCTCTTAACTCCCTTACCTTCAAGGGATGACCCTGCAGTCGCTTCCCAAAGCAGCGCAGGAGGATTTAGATGCAGCCCTGACGCTAGGTGAGGTGCGTTCTGCATAGCGGCGCCTGTCGCGAGCTAAGTCCCCGGGAAGCGAAGGGTTCCCTCCTGAATTTGATCAGACATTCGAGGGTGCACTTTCCCGCCTCCTCCTGCAGGTATTCCTCGAGGCATTTGAGAGCAAGACTCTCCAACCGAGTATGACACTGGGGGAAATATGTATGATCCTGAAACCGGGGGGACACGCATGACCCTTCGTCGTATCGTCCAATTACAATTATCACACGGATGTGAAGATGTTGTCCAAGTTACTGGCCTCGCACTTGGCGCCATATATGTCTCACCTGGTCCACGAAGACCAGTGCGTATTTATTCCGGGGTGCAAAACGCCCATGAACTTGTGGCGGTTGAATCACATTATTCATGAGGTACGAGGTAGAGAGGAGCAGATGGTACTGGTGTCTGTCAACCTCGCTAAAGCGTTTGACACAGTTGACTGGGGGTATCTGCTAGAAGTCGTCCGGGCTGTGGGGTTGGGCATCCTGTATATGGCCCCTCGAGCCAGGGTGAGACTTGGGGCTGCGCGCTCCGAGGAGTGGCGACTGGGACGGGGTACATGCCAGGGGTGTCCCCTCTCGCCGCTCCTGTTTGCTCCGGCCATAGAGCCCTTTGCTGTCCGAGTCCGAACGGAGATGGCACAGTGGGGTATTACGGTGGGGGACACATGCAACATCATCTCGATATATGCAGACGATGCCTTGTTCTATTTGACTGCTCCAAGGGAGGCACTGCCGATATTGCTGCGCCACCTGGATCGGTTTGGCGAGGCGTCGGGGTTGCAACTTAACCGCAACAAGTCTTTGATCTTTCCGCTAGTGGGTCTTGAATCGGTGCCACTGGGTGACTCACCAGACCTCGGGTTGTGATGGGAACGGGAGTGGTTCCGTTATCTAGGAATACAGGTGGCCCCGACGGATTCACAGCTGCTGGCCCGGAATATGGATCGGATACTCACATCCTTACAGCAGTCGGTGTCCTTTTGGAATTCTTTGCCACATTATTTGATGGGACGGCTGGTGTCACCAAGATGGTAATGCATCCCAGGACGTTATATGTCCTCCAGAACTCACTGTGTCCTCTTCCCCAACGAGTTTTTTGCACTCTTAACATGTTGCTCACGCCCCTGCTTTGGGCGGGCTGGCGCAGCAGGGTGGCACTCCACACTGTTGTACGCACCTACGAGGAGGGGGGGTCTAGAAGCGCCTTATATAACTATGCGGCGCAGCAACAGCCTGCGGCCCGGTAGTTCGCGGACGCGGATAACTGGGAGACGCGCCTCCATGTGGGTAGGGCAGACACCCAGAGGCTACAGGTTGCGCTAATGCAGGGCAGGGGGGCGGACGAGACTCTTCCTTATGTTGTGCGCCACGCGGATGGTATCTGGCAGTGGTTTGTTGAAAGGGTCTTATGGATGGCACCATTCCATAGGGAGCTACCAGTCTGGATACTGGCCCCTTTCGTTGCCATGGAGAAATGGATGTCTTTCCACTCTTGGCGGGAGGGTGGATGCGGGGTTCTAGCTGATCTCTACCCCAACGAGTCCTTCCTAACTTATGAGCAGGCGGCGGAGGCCTTCGGCCTTGGGAGAGGACAATACTTGCACTATCGGGGACTTCAGGATGTAGTGAAGGTTACCTGGCCTCAGTGCCCGGACGCACCACCAATGAACCACACCTTGGACATTCTTTTTTCCTGCGGTAAGGGGCGTAAACTGATCTCTCTACTGTATGAGGCTATGAAACAGGACTCCACCCCACCGGTGCCGCCGTCCTGGATGGCGTGGGAGGCGGATTTCGGTACTGCACTGGAACAGGGGCAACGGAAGCGTATAGGTTCCCTTACGCGCAAGGTCTCGTGCAATGCAAGGTTCAAATTGATACACTTTAACTTTTTGCACCGCACCTACCTGACTCCAGTTTCCCTGAAGCGCATCTCTGGGGACAGGGGAGACAGCTGCCCCAGAGGTAGCGCGGAGAGAGCAGGCTTTTTACACTTTGCCTGGGACTGTCCTTGGGTCAGGAGTTTCTGGGTGGGGGTGGTGGATCGTATAGTCACCACTACAGGCCTTCGGATAGCAATGGACCCCTTGCATTGTTTTCTGGCGTTAGTCCCCAGACCCAGGAAAAGGAAGCTCTCCTATAAACTTTTACAATTAATGTTGGTGCTTGCCAGGCGCAGGGTGGCGATCACTTGGATGGGACAGAGGGCTCCGGAGGTCCCCATTTGGCTTAGGGATGTTAGAGAGTGGTCCCTGGCTGAGGAAACTCACATGCAACTTACTCGGAGAGAAGAGAAACTGCAGGACGACTTACTCGCTTGGCGAGTCATGTGTGCCTCAGGACTAGTGGAGAGGGTGCTGTCCTCCCAGAGCGAGTCTGACAGTGCGAGTAGCGGGGAGTGTACGCCAGTTGGGTATGGGGTCTGATGGTGAGGGAGGGGATGACCCCTAGAGTTATATACCACCTATAGTTGTGATGTGCTTGGCTGCTTCCTTACGATGTTTCTATTTGTCTGCTATTGTGTTTATTCCTCATGTGTCCGTACCTCTCTGGATGCTGCCTTCATTCCTAAGTGCCAGTAATGAGGTTGTCGAACTTTATACATACATTGTAGTGATGCCAATTGGGTGTTCTTGTATATGTTACGTAAACTGAAAAATAAAGTAAAAAAAAAAATTCTGGCTTGAAAAACTTAAAGCAATAGGGTAACCCTACAAACTGAGGAGGCTAAGCCCTCCCACCATGGATATCTCCGGAAACCGGTGAGAGGGTATCATGGACAAGCACAAGCGCTACTCAGGAGTCCAGTGAATAAGTACCAGACCAAACATTAGGGGCACCTTGGTGCAGGGATTCTGCGAAATCACAGTACTATGCGTGGCATTATGAGACCTTGGTAGGCAAGGACGGAGTTACCCTACAACCTTAATACCCCTGAGCCCCGAACTGACTAGCTATAGTGTCTCAATTGCCCTCCTACTCACTCACAGGGGAACAAATGATTAGACACTCCAGAATACAACACTCCCTACTCGAGAATCGCAGTTGCAAGACACACCCTTTTGCTCATGCTCTTGCACTCATCCACAATAAGATCTGACAAAGACATAAACAAGTTTAAAATATTTATTTTAACTAATGTGCTCTAGTATGCATTATACATGCCACAATCAGTAGAAAAATGCCTAACACAAATACAGTCAGCATAGCAAGTAGTCCCTAAATCATAAATGGAGCTGTCATAATGAATGACTGAATAGCCTACCCTCCCTCCCCATGTATAGAAGCAAGATGATTATATATTAGAAGATCTCTGGGTGTTATCAGCAGACCCCATACCTCAGTCTATTGATGGTAGATCTATATCACAGGCGCTGTCATGCTCTTCTCCTTGGAAAGGTCCCCCTCCGAGTGTGTGCCACCTATCCATGTACCCTCATATGAGCAAAGTACCTGCTCCCAAACAACAGCTGCACCTGCATGTTTTGTCTAGGTGCTAGGGCCTAACCAGAACAGAATAACAAGGGGCATTGTTGTTTGACTTTGTTCACAATGTTCAGACAAAAACCCAGGAAAGAGCAAAGTGTAAAAACAACAGTAAGTTCCTATGTGAAAGTTCCAATGTGGCACAAGCAATATAAACTTGTGTTCGAACGTACGCAAAGTAGCGGACAGTCAGCATCATGCTCACATAGGGAAGACGACAATCTGGGCCACATGACAGAGGGACCAGGACATAGCAGACTAGAACTAGAGTGGGTAGAAGGAGCAGATGCAGGAGAACTAGGACTTGGAAAACCCAAATTATAAGGACCAGGACCAATAGGATCAGGTGCAGTGGGCACAAAATCACAAGGACTATGAAAACCAAGAATAGGAAAACCAGGGCCAAGTGGATCAGGGTGTGAGACCATGGACGCAGGAAACTAGATCCAGAAGGATATGCTCTTAGAGGACCAGGATGCAGAAGACCAAGTTGGGCAGAACCAGGGAAGTGATGATCGTGGACCAGAAAGAGGACCAGAACCTGGTGTACTAGGATAGGTGGACGAGGGTGAAGGGTAAAAGATGGATTAGGACAAGGATGACCTCAGTCAGAAGGACAAGGTCAAACATCTAGGAAGAGGATGTCCAGGCCCAGAAGACCAGAACAAGGAGGACTGGTGGCCAGTTGTTGTAGAATCACAAGGACAAATAGCAGGAGAACCTGGCCAGGAGTATTAGGACTAGATCCAAGAAGAATAGGAAGGTCAAGAAAACGAGGCCTATGTTCAGTCTTACCAGGGGACTAGAAAAATCAAGAAAGAGGAGGAGGGGGACAGTGCCAAGAGAACACTAGAAGGATCAAGACCAAAAGGACTTGGTACAGTTGTGAGAGTGCCAGGTGACACAGGACCTTGGGAGAATGTAGAATCAGAATCAGATGCCCAGGCTACCAGAGCCGAAAACACAAGAGCTATGAGGACTGAGGCAAGATGTACCAGTGGAACTTAAGTTATGGGGACTAGGAAGCCTAAGGCACAGAGGCATACGAGAATAAAGACCTGGCATATCAAGACAAGGAGAAACAGATGAGATGGGGAAAAGGAGGACCAGGGAGGCTAGTATAAAAGGGCCTAGGATGACCCTGCCTGCTGGGTAGGAAATGGATTAGCAGAAAAAGGATGATCTGGACTAAGAGGATGCTTTAGTGCAGAACCAGGATGACAAGAAGCAGTAGACTTGGTGGACCAGGGCTCGGAGTATCAGGACCAGGTATATGATGATCAGAAGAACTAGTCAGATCAGTAGCAGTTGGACTATGGACATTAGTCCCAAGGATAGCATAATAAGCAGGGCCAGAAACACCATTAGGAGGACCAGAAGGGACCAGAATCGAGGGAACCAAGACTTAGAGTACCACATGGAGCAGGAAGACCAAGTACTATGTCTGCAAGACCCAGGTGACAAGGATCAGAGCTACCAGGACAACAAGAGCTAGGAGGACCAATGGGATCAGTCCAGGAACATCCCTAGAATACCTAATAAGCAGGTACAGGAATAGTGAGCACACTACATGGTGGAAAAAAAGGTCAAGGCCAGGAAGCTCAGGAAGATGCAGGCCAGGAGGACTAGAAGTGCAAGACCCAGGAGAAAACAGGACAAGCACACAAGTTGGAGAAGGACACAGCAGACTAGAAGGATCAGGGTGGGGAGGATCAGAAGAACCACTACACATGGGGCCAGAAAAAGGAAGTCCAGGAATGGCCAATACAAGGAAAAGGTAGGATCAGGGCCTAAATGGGTTGGGACCAGGAGTACAAGATTCAGGAAACCAGTACCAGGGTGTACATTCAAAATGGGTAACTCCCAAAAATTATTTGTGCTTCCATGTTTGGCACAGGACTGAAGAGCCAAAAATAAACAAAGACATCCTTAATTTAATCTGTATTGCTTCTCAATGTACCAAATGAACGATCTAGGACACAACTCGTTTAGCAAATTCAAAAATATTTAATTTATTCTTTGTCATTAAACAAGAGTTTTAAATTATCCATTAAATATCTCATTAATCTTTCTTTCATAGTTTTCTAAACATGTATAGACATACACTAATCACTTCAATACATCCTGAACCCTTTCCTCATTCTCACCTAGCTCTCATACTCACTCACACCCACTATAAAAACATAGATTTCCAAATCATATATATAGACCACAATCACAATACATGTGTTAAGCATTGTACAAAGAAATTCCTCCATTGTATGCCCTGTCTAGTAAACCAAACACGGTTGACAGGTGTTTACATGGTCAGTTGATCTCCTTGTTGCACCTTCTTCAGAACCAACAATCCAATAAAACATCAGCTTGGTTATGGGGTTGGGTTCATCTGCTCATATTGATCCTACAAACATAGTTCATAATATGGTCTGTCATTTATTTAATTCATTTCAGATAGCTATCATTCGAGATATGGAATTACTTCCATTGGGGTCATAAATTGACATGTACTCTTATATTGCTGTAGCGGCTCTAGCCATATTAATAATAAACATTCATTGAACTGTCCAGATCCTGAGCATGTGATTCCCACGCAAAAAACAGTACCAAGGTGACCAGAGCTAAGGGGACCAAGGACAGAAGGGGTACCAGGAGGGCAAAGACAACCTAGAAAGAGAGTACTTGGAGCTTCACCTGGAGGATTACCAAAAAAAAGGTATATATACGGATGAGAAGGAAGGAGACCATGTGGAAGAGGAGATATGCATTAGGATATCCCTCTTGTAATTGGTTAATATCCAGGCTTTTATGCTGCGAACCTGAGATACCCCACAAATGTTTTTAACCTACTTATAAAACTGATAAGTATTTTTTGAAAGTTGAGAGCATGCAAAGTAAATAAAAAAACAGGACTACTAAACTCTGAGCGATAGCAGACGCTGTCTAGTGTTGGCATAGTAGTATGAAAGTGGATCAGAGGGCAGAGGGGTCTAAAGCTGGATGAGTGAAAAGCATTGTAGTTTGTGAAGGGTGGCAGAAGTGGTTTGAGAAACCTAGAGGTCACATTTCTATGTGCCACGGTACAAGGACTATGAAAGGAATCTCCTGAGATACCACTGCTAAAACCCGGCTGGTAGCAAACTGGATACGGGGTACGAAGAACCACAGCCGGAATCCTTCTTCTAAAGAAATTTATGGCGAGGCCATTTTCTCCAAGTAGGCTGCATTGCAGTCATAGAAAAGTGCAGAGTGCATATGACTGGTTTGGGCAGCCCCAGAGGGCCGACCAAACAGTCTTTGCGCATTCAAGGCAAGAGTGGGCACACCACTCCTCCCCTGCTAGCAGATCTGGTCTTACTTGCTCTGGTCTGTTCCTGCTCCACTCTGGCCTTGGTCACCCTCGGCCTCACAGATTATGTCTCCCTGGTCATGGTCCTCATGGCTCAGGTCATCCTAGCACTACTGGTGGTCCAAATGTCTGGTCTTTATCCTTCTACTGGTCTTCATCCTCCTCTATTCACACATCATCATCCTCCTTCTTGTCCAGGTCTCCTTCAAAATGACTTAGCTCAGGTACAACCTTCAAGTTTTTTTTGAGACAACACTTTGTGCAGAAATGAAGAAATAATTGAAGGCCCAGTAGAGACAAGCCCAATCCCACTTTAATTCTCAAGATATACTGAACGGGTGAATACATTGTCAATGTGGTAAATGGGGCCGCTCATGACATGGGAACAGTAAGCAACTATTCCTGAAACCCGCTCTGCTGGCTGAATAATGTGCAAAGGTGTGTTTATTCACCTACCAACTGAGTGAAAAGACACTTACCAAATAAATCACCCAGTACCCCTGCTTACCACTCTCCTGCGTTCACTTCTCCTGTTCCACAGAAGCCTCATTACTGTATCACAGCTATTTTACCATCTCCAATTGCCCCAAAAGCACTGTGCTCTCATTCATCAATTGTCTTATGTACGTTCCCCTCTCTGTGTCACAGATACCACCTGCCTAACCACACTCCCTATTTGCTGCTGTGTTGTCAGGTATGAAATGCTATGGAAGCACAATCCCCCTTAAAAAGAGGTCCACAACTAGCACAAAAACATCCATAGACCAGCCCTCAGAAATCATCAAAAGAATAATCATGAAAATTTAAAACCCAATGTACTCACTTGAGTGAAGGAAACATTTATGCAAAACGCATTTAAAAAATAAAACAAATTCTTGGTAGTCAGCCACAAATGCCGAGCCAGCAGCTGGGTAAATAGTAGATATTATGTGCTATTTGCGTAGAGGCCAGACAAATAACAACTTCCAAAAAAGAAGAAGTATCTTTCTGCAATAAAAGATCAAAACCAGGTAAAGTGCAATGACCTCACGGCTCACCTTCTAAGATTTTTATGAAACATGTGCAGATATGCTAGCTGCTTTAATAGCAAAGGTATTTTTGTTTATTGTAGTGAATAATAAGTAGGGCCATGAAAAGGCTGTCGGAAGGGACATCATAATCCATTCAAGGGATACGTTTCCGACTGCCATCCCAATGGGATCGTAAACCCTGTAGGAGGGGCCGATCCCACAGCTAGTAAGGGGGGACCCCCTCTATATAAGGACTAAGGTCAGAAAGAACAGGGGAACACTACCAAGAAATATGCAACAAGCTCCCTTGCGACCTATATTTCTTTGATTTATGTATACAACATCAAATAAGGGCTACACATAATTTATGCATTTAGACACTTAAGCCATTAATTTATCATCATTTTTTATTTAAAAAAACAATATATAAAAAAATTCCTAATTTTACTTTGTTTTATACATACAACATCATAAAAATATCCATTTACATTTGTGTGCAATATTATTTGTACCTTCTTATGCACTCCTCAAGCGTCATAAGAACAAATAAAATCTATAGTTTCAGAACCCTATACAATTATATGTACTCAACTTTTAACAAATCCCACACTATTTCAATCACACCTGAACCACATTCTCACATCATCCAATATCAACCATTCTTCATATTTGGTTCACGGGGAGACCTAGAACTAATTTGTCTCCAGCCCCTTTTGGTGATCTAAATACAATAGGGTTTATCAGAAGGTCGACGCGTGTTTTGGTGGGTCAGAAACGAACAATGGACCACTTTCCTCAGGACCATGCCAAATAAGCTGACAGCCATACAGGGGGTACAGTGGTGTACTGTTACACCTTCAAATTCAAGGAGGCCACGTGGTTGGTATGCCACTCTGTATATGAGTCTACTACTATCTCCAAGACTCTTATCCAATATGTATTAATTAGGAGCTCCTTGTGTATTCTTTCTGTGCTTCTAGAATAGCTTCCTCGGCAGTTTGTTCTCCACAGTTTGGTCGCTCCGTACATATATATATCAAATATGCGCAGTGTGGTAGGTAGAGTCATTTCTGCATTGCGGCCCTATCGGGCACTCCCTCCATAAACTGAGTAGACAGGCCACTGTGTCTCTTCCCCACCCGATTGTTTCGGTCCAACTCCCTATCATAATGCTGCAGTGGGACAAAAGGGCAGTCTGTCGGTAGGACCGCCATCAATAACCTGTGGGTGGCAGTCCCACTAACATTGTAATGAGACCCCTAATCTTGAGGGTACTTATTGTAGTCAAGTAAGTCCTGCTTCAAATCTGTGAATCAAAAAGCAAACCCAAGGTTGCATGTTGAGTAAATCTATGTTCATGCATCACTGGTGAAGGAAATGTGTCCACAATATCACAGGTATTGCGCAGATAAATCAATAGTGTATTTTATTTAATAGTGTGTGACAGGGACTTGCTTGACCTGCTGTTCCTGTAAGTATATAGAATTGATGAGTTTGATTCCAACCCCTTGTTCTTCCTTTCCCAACCATCTCTTTGGTTTTTGTGGTCCCTCCTGCCTTTTCTTTTTGTTTTTTTACATAGGGGTAGAGTAGGATCATTGTAGAGGTATAAATATAAATGGGAAACATACTGCCAGTTAACTGTAACCTGTGGTCATATGTGACATAATGACTTGTAGTGGCTGACTCCTTGTTTTGTTAGCAATGTATCTTGACTAGCAATACCTTCACAGGTATGAAGGTAATTTTCAAATTCTTATTTGTTTGTTGTACCTTTTGCTTTCGGACAAATGCACGTGATGCAGCATGATTTTTTTCAAAATAATCTTGCTTGATCAAATCTGCTCATAATTGTATATTAACAAAAAAATGTCTAATGGTGTGACTTTTTAACATTTATGTACACGGGGATAAGGTATGGCGTGAAAATGTGCACGAAAAACACGAGATGTTTAGTCAAATAAAAGCTGATTAGCTGCAACGCCTAATATGCTGAAAGCATGAAAATTCTATGAAGTAATTTTACCCGTTATAGGAGAGAGATTAGAGAAAATATACATTTAGAACCATGCACATAGAAATATGAAATAATAATATCAAATGCTTATAGAAAATGTTTTGTGAATTGTTTATCCTATTTTCATAACAAGAGAAAAACAAATCCTATTAATAGTTTGATTAATTGAAAAGTTTGATTATACTTATGGATTTAATTAGAATAATGAATCTTTATTTCCTATTTCTTTATGTGTTTCTTTCTTTTGCTAAAACATTAATGCCTGTGTTTTATTCCCTCAGAAAATTACGAATTAAGTTTTCTCTAAGGAAGCCTCAAACCTCGCTAGAGTAATTTTCCTTTCCCTAACGTAGGCCATAGAAGAATGTATTTTGTCTTGGATTATTTCTTAAAAAGGGGACTTCTTTGTTTAGTTGTACTTTGCGTATCACTAGGTTTTCCTCTTCCAATGGTTAAAGTATTTCTTTTTATGAATAATTATGTCAACTAATGTTGCAAGCTGATGTGGAAGCGAGTGCAAGGACATGAAGATATCTAATTTTCTTCCTGCTTCTGAAGAGCGATGTTGACATCCACTTCTAAAAAAGGACTGTAACAGAGAAAATCCGGATGAACTGACTGAGGCGATGATCACCTCATAAATTGGACCAATGCAATCACGTGAAACTATGAAATTGCAACTTTAGGGGAATAGAACTTTTTAGCATTTGGGTATAATTATTACTGCAAGAAAAGAACTTGACAGTAGCTGTTTCTATGAGAAGAGAGCCTATGCTGCTGTACTCTCTATGCTACTATGGCTGGCTATTAACCTTGCAAATCCTGAGTGAGACTGTCCTGTATCTCTTGCACTTCATCGGCTGGTGATGTTACTTAAGCTATACCTTTTCGATGGGTTAGCTATTTATGACTATTGGACTCTGTGCATTAGTATTCTCTGATTCTATGTTTGTATGAAATTCTGAATTGTATACTGAATTGCAAATGACTTATACCTTCTCTCTCTCTCGACCTCTCAATGGTGTTATTGATTATATGATGAATTTGTCAACGAACTGTATTTCCTTATTGTGAACATACCTGTAATATCGAAATAGCACAGAATTTAGGATTTTTCTTATGTGCTTGTGTATTGACCATTCATATTTTAAATCATTTAGATAAAAGTGACTTGAGTATTCAGAGTTTGTCTTTATTAGTGAGTTACTTGGACATAATGTATATTGTGATTACTGTTGTTCGACAGGCAGATTTATATGGGTTACTTCAGAAATTGCATCTGGGGAAGTCCCGAGAGTTTTTCACTTGAGTTGTGGGTAAAATCGTGCTGGTCGAGATTTTGTTAGAAGCAAAAATATAATTCTCAGAGTATATGATTCTATAGATTTATTTCTTTTAGTGGAGCAGACAAGCTGTGTACATTTAGTTTTTTTTAAAGACTTTCAAAAGACGCTGATTTGTAAAAAGAGGGTCAGTCGCAGTTAAACTGACGTCACAGAGTGCCGCGATGGTATTGGTTATTTAGGTAAAAACATCACAAAGAGTGCAGCGCTGGTATAAGTTGTTTGCTGTGAGCCGCACTAGGATTGGACAGCGTGATAAATTTTGATTGGTAGGAGGGAAACATAACACAGTAGAAGAACTCTGAAGATTTATTTATATAGTTTAATATTAGCGTAGAAGAGTCATGAAGTAACTAAATACGTTGAAAACTTTATTTAGTAATAATAAGCCGATATCCATTAGAGAAGAAATTAATGTAGCTGCTGAAGGAACCCCCGCTGGCTATATGTTATTAGAAAGGGGTTGTCATACGTGTACCTGGTTAGAAAACTGGATGAAATACACTGAGCTAGATGGTACTTTAGCATTTCCAGAGAATGGCACCTTTAATACCAACATTTTAGAGAGTTTAAGGAGACAAATTAATAATTTGAGACCTAGTCCTACAGCTATGCAGTGTGAAGCTCTTTAAGAATGGGAGCATGAGGCATACAAGGAAGAAAGAGACAGGCATCAGGAAAGATATAAGAATACTGTGAGTAGATATTCAGAAGCAAAATGGGATGCCCAAAAGAAAATTTGGAGAAGGGGTATAGCAAAAGGAGTGAAAACATTTCCAGTTATGGTAGCTGAGACTAAAGAAGGAGAAAAATGTAAGGAGAAACAGAAGATCTGAAAATACTGAGGAATTTGATGACATAGATAATGAATTTTTAAGTGAATTATTGACGAATAAACCTCCACCTTATCAAGAGGAACAGAATAGAATAGAGACAAATACATTACCAAGTGCTCCACTAATTCAAATAGAAATGCCCCAAGAGAAAACGTACGTAAGTGTGAGTCGAAATGTAGTTAGAGAAGAATTGCCAAGAATGATGACACCAATGAACCCAGATATTTTGTCAGTGCCAGTGACTATTGGCCCGATTGTTCCAATATATAATGATGAACAAAGAGTTTCTCGAGTGCCTGCTTTAACGATACCAGATAGAAATATGAATGGAATCTGACAATTTACAGGAAGACTAAGGAGACTAAACATTGGAACAAATGCGAGTGTATGTACAGGTGAATCAGAACAGTGGATTAACATTTCAAAAATATTTGTTGAAACCCCAGAGTGAGGCATATACATAGAGCCAAAAGATGTTTACAGATTGAGGAAAAATGACACCTACATCGGGGGGGGAGGGGGGTCAACAAGTGAGACAGGTGAAAATACTTAGAATTTAGTAGGTCCTTCTCCTGAAGAATTAGATGAATAAATAAAAGAAATAGCACCTGGTTGTAGTGTACAGATTAATACTTCAGGTGTAGATGTAAATCGGCAGATTTGGATGAAATGTAAATTAGGTAAATATCAAGATGAAGAATTACTTTTTATGTGTAAAAATATTACAAGGAAAACGAGAAACCTACATGAAAAGGTTGCTGAAATTGCACAAATGTAAAAAAAATAAAGAGATTAGATTTTAGTGACAAAGATTTGCAGAGTTGGAATGTTTCAGGAAAACATTTGCAAATTAAAGAGTTAATTAGCACACTACAACGATGGGGTGAGTTAGATCAATGAAAAGGAAGATGGGCTAAAAAGAGAGAAGATGCAACAGAGACTTTGGTGGCTTTACCGTTGTATCCTGTGAGGGAGACAAGAGCAGAAATAGCTGATGCAACAATATATCCTATGAGAGCAAGTATCAGGAGGTGGGTATGTTCATGTCCCTTGGTCAAGCCAGGATATATTATCATTTACAAATGATTTTCCCAAGATTGAGAGAAAAACCAGTGGAATGGTACAAACAGGTAGAAAGGTTTGTGAAGGTTTCGAAGGTTTTGTGGAAGAATTTAGATGGCTTGTTTGATATTGTAGTTCCAGCTGACTTGTGGCTTGAGTGTAAAATTGCAATAGACAGGCCGAAAGAAGAATATCCAAGAGATCCAAAAACAGGAGCACCATCAGAGGAAGTTATGAAAAAATATAATCAGCTTATCACCTATTTGAATGGGGATAATTTAACCAAAAGAAACAGACTGGGTGAGAATAGAAAGGTCTACTCAGGAGTTGGAGGAATCGGTGCTTGCTTATTATGAAAGGCTTCTACAGGTGTTTAAACAGTATAGTGGAAATTTAAAAATCACTGAGAAAGATATGGGACAATTTGTGTATAGATTTGTTTGTGGGTGAGACTAGAAATTAGTGCCATGATTCAGCAGCATTTAATTTGTTGGCAAAGCAAGAGGATCCATAAAAATTCTTCGTTATGCGAAGTATTGTGGTGATGACATTGAAACAAGGCACAAAAAGTTGAAAGAGAAATTAATGTCAGCTCAGACAAAAGCGGCAAAGAAAGGAGGGATTTAAATACAGATTTTACAGAAGCTTACCAAGGTAACGGTCAGAATACTACTGGTATGAGAGGTGTAGTGTCAAATGGAAATACTGTGACTCAAATGATACCGATTGCACAAGAGAGAGGTAGAGGTAATAGACATTAATTGAAAATAAAGTTTCCTTGTCATGCGTGTGGAAAATTGGGGCATTGGAAGCACGAGTGTAGAAGTCTGCAGGTAAAAACAGGTGAAGCAGGAGTTGATGGAATAAATCAGATGCAGATGAATCAACAGATTCAGCAAATGACAGTTGATAGAGGACAGAATTTGCAGATACCTCAAGCTCCTATGCCAAATCAGATTGGGAATGGTCAAGTACAGAAGTACAATGCAAATGTAGGTTTGAATACAAATTATCAAGTAAATTCAAATATGCAGGTGTCTTCACAATATTTGATGCAGTGGGAAGAAAATGATTCAGGAATGCGTACTTGGCACATCCTTAGAGGTAGATCAGTCCGGACCTTATATGGATGGCGAGGTTGACGGAAATTCAATTACGTTCCTTGTAGATACTGGTACTACCCGTTCTACTGTAAGAACTGTGGAAATTCTCAACCTACCCCTCTCTGGATAAATTATCCGAGTTGTAGGAGTTTCAAACAAATTGATTAAGACCCCAGTGACCAAACCAATGAAAGTACAAATTGGGGAATTTCAAGATTTACACCAATTCGTGGTGTGTGACACATGTCCAGTTAACCTATTGGGAAGGGCCTTGTTTGGTAAGATGAACTATTCCATTTATCGTACACCAGATGGAATAGCATTTCAAACAAAAGATGAAGCCGTAGTCTTTAAAATGGCAAGGCAGAGAACAGAAGTGAATGATTTACATCCTCTATTTACAGCTAATGGTTTGCCTGTTGAGTTGAGAGATACAGTGTTAACTGAAGTGTAGGATTTTTCAGGGAAATAAATTGGATTGAAGAAAGGAGTAGCTCCAATTCAGATAAGAGTAAAGATGAATGCAGAATTTCCAAGAACACCAGCTTACAAAATGAGCCCTGACACAATTGCAGCAGTAACACCTGTGATTGAAAAATGCTGATTAAACAAGGTATCTTAAAAGAGATTCTAGGGAGACCTTTCAATTCACCTATTATGGGAATTTCCAAACCTAATGGTAAATACAGGATAGTGCAGGATTTACGTAAAATTAATCAGATAGTAATACCTTGTTGTCCAATAGTGACAAATCCAGCTGTGATTCTTTTTCACATTCCTTGTGAAGCAAAATGGTTTTCAATGATTGATCTATGTCAAGCATTTTTCTATATACCTTTGCATCCGGATAGGCAATACTTATTTGTGTGCCGGTTCAGAAGCCGTGTTTTTGGCATGGTCCTCAAGGGTGCAAGAGAGTCCCTCAATCTTCAATCAGATATTGAAAAAATGTTTGGAATGTATGTATGTACGTATAGGTATTCTTGTATAGCGCGAAATCTGTCACCCAACGGCATCCTGGCGCTTAGACTGTCCTGATACTTACACATACATTACATGATTACATTGCCCTGGGAAACAAGTGAGTTTTCAAAGTTTTTTAAAAAGAATTAAGATTTTCCAAGCCTCTCAAACCCAAAGGAAGGGAGTTCCACAATCTTGCAGCCGCAAATCTAAAGGACCGACCGCCCGTCCGGGACCTCAGTATCTTAGGCACAACCACCAGGTGAGAAGAGGCTGACCGTAGCAGTCTAGGCGGGGTGTACCAGGAAAAGAGGTTCCGCAAAGGGGGCGGACCTTGCCCATGTAGGGCCCTGAACACCAGGCATAGTGCTTTAAAATCAATCCGCTGGGAGACTGGCAACCAGTGGAGGTCCCTAAGTGCCTTAGTCGAGGAATCCAAGCGGCGGCGTGAGAGGGCCAGTTTGGCGGCGAAATTCTGCACCCGCTGTAGTTTTCCGACTAAATTGGCCGGAGCTCCCAGAAGTAGTGTGTTGCAGTAGTCAATACGACTTAAAATTATGCTCCGCACTACCTCTGGTCTTACCTGAGGCGGAAGCAGGGGCAAGATCTTACGCAGCGAGCAGAGCAGTGCCATACAGGTGGACACTGTACGGTTCACTGAAGCATCAAGCTGCAGGTTAGTGCTAAACACTACCCCCAGATTACGGACTGACTCTACGGGCGAACTAGCGCCCTGAAAATCTGAAGGCCAAAAATCTGGCGGAAGTGGTCTGGGAATGCGGTCCAGGGAGCAGTGCAGCACCTCGGTTTTTGCGCTGTTGAACTGCAAGGAGTTATTACACAGCCATTCAGCCGTGGTGTTCATACAGCGATGGAAGGCCTCCTGGGACACTCCATCCTTACCCTCAAGGGAAAAGATGAGCTGGGTGTCGTCAGCGTAGTTGGTGACCGCGATGCCAAAAGATTTAATCAACATGATCAGGGGGCGGAGGTAGAGATTAAAAAGAATGGGGCTAATGGCTGACCCTTGAGGTACGCCCTGACCAACCCTTCGGATGTTTGATTTAAAGGGTGGGATGGCCACTTGCTGATGTCTGTGATCGAGATATGACTTCAGCCATTCAAGGGCCAGCCCAGAAACTCCCACCTCCGCGAATCACTAGTAATGCCTGAAAATTCAGTCCTTGTTCAATATATAGATGATCTATGGGTTGCTTCAAAAACAAAAGAGGCTTGTGTGATAGATATGATTTCTCTGCTGAGCCATTTAGGAGAAGGTGGGGATAACGTGTCAGCAGCAAAATTGCAATTCTGTCAAAAAGAAGTTCTTTATTTGGGTCACAAAATTAAGACAGGAATGCGAAAAGCATCTCAAGATCTGATCAATGCTATTATGCAAATGAATACACTGAAAACACAAATGTGTTTGGGGATGGTTGGCTATTGCAGGCAGTGGATCATTGGTTTTTCACTGATAGCCAAGCCATTACAAAGACTGACACATAAAGATGGGTCAGACCCTATACATCTTGATGATGAATGCGTCAAAGCATTTCTTGAATTGCGAGACAGTTTATGTCATGCACCAGCATTGGGAATGCCAGATTTCAAGAAGGACTTCACATTATTTTGCAGTGAACGTGATGGATGTGCCCTTTGAGTTCTAATACAAATGCATGGAACAGCATGCCGTCCAGTGGCATATTTTTCGGCAACTCTTGAGCCCGTGGCTGCAGCTTTACCAGGCTTTTTTTAAAACGCTTGCTGCTACTTGTATAAGTCTGGAACAGAGTGAAACTATTTTAATGGGACATACATTAAAAGTGCACGTGCCACATTCAGTGGAGGTTTTGTTAAGACAAACTCACACAGCATATTACACTCTTACACAGCAGCCGGTAAACAAAATATGAACAAGTGATATTGGGAGCTGAAAACGTGACAGTGACAAGATGTACAAATCTAAATCTAGCTACTCTGTTGCCGATTCCAAGCTGTAAAGTAGTGGTGGATTAAGAGGATCATGATTGACTGGATGGTACTGAGTTATGTACAAAACCAAGACCCGACATATAAGATACACCATTATCTGAATCTGATCTTGTTTTGTTTGTGGATGGGTCATGCTTGAGAGATACAGAATGTACCTTACGAGCTGCATTTGTACAGTGGTGAGTGTTATTGAAGCATCATGGTTTAAAGGAGTGAGTTCAGCTCAGGTAGCGAAATTAGCTGCATTGACCAGAGTATGTTGCCTTACAAAGCAAATGAGAGCAACCATATTTACTGATAGTTAATATGGTTTTGGGGTTGTCCATGACTTTGGGCAGTTGTGGTCTCAACATGGATTATTGACCTCTTCTGGTTCACCAATACGAAACGGAGAGTGTGTAAAAGATCTATTGATGGCACTACAATTGCCAGCTCAAATTGGGCTGGTGAAATGTTCATCGCACAAATCTGGATTTTGAGAAGCTGGCCTGGTATATGATGTCCACTAAGTGGGTACCTTGCACCAGTCCAGACAAACCTTATGGTGAATTAGGAGGCTTTAGACAACCTTAGAAAGCTCTCTAAGTGGGAGCGGTGGACAGCAGCCTTCAGGCTCAGTCCAGAAGGAGTGTAAAGCAGCTTGTTTTTATCAGAATGCAATATTATAGTATAGATTAAGTGAAAAGAACCACACCAAGTATTTTAAAAAAATATGTATTTATTATATAATACTCCCTAGTATGTTCCAATATCTTCAACAAGGAGATAAACACAATGCACACAATACTTTAGCAAAGAAACACAGTAAATAGCACGAAATACACAGTGGACCCCAGGGGGGGACCAAACCATATACTAAGAAAAAAGGTATAAGAACCAAAACTTGGATCTAGACAGGGTTGAGAGGATGTAGAAGTGCTGGGACCCCAAGGAACCACCCAAGGTGAGTAGATAGGGACCCCACGGGGAGCGTGTGCAGTGTGGAAACACGACCGCGTGTTCCGTGCAACTCTATATGCAAATGGCGGTTGGGTTTTTAAAGATTAAGGACCCTTCCCAGTGGACCCTGAAGAAACCCAGTGGAAGACGGAAGGTTGGAAAGCCACCCCAGCCTTGGATACGCTAGTACCCACGTTACCTACACCAGGGAAGCAGGGTGCAGACGTGTGAAGTGGGGTCGGAAACCCCCATTGAACCCAATGGAAGACTTCAGGAAAGTGCTGCTGTGGAAAAGTGTTCGGTGGTATTCGAGGATGGATTCTTGATGAGCGGTACCTGCAAGCAGAGGGTACAGAGTCTCTGTCACTCAGGAGTGACAAGGAGACTTGGAAGACGAATGCCCTCCGATGACGGGTGTTGCAGGATGGATGACGAGGACCATGACTCTGCAGCTTTGAGGGCCAGGCAAAACTGAGGAGGACCAGGAGCCATGCACGAGCTGTCCCATGAAGGATGTCGAGTGCTGAGGGGTCGGTGTCTGGCGGGAACACCAACAAGCCTTGGCAAGTGTAATCTATGCAAGAATCAAAGAAGGAGCAACGTCAGCACCCGCAATGTCCAGGGTACTCACCAACAGCAGGGGAGCCAGGGCAGGCCCTGAGCAATGAGGGAAGCACAAAAGAAACAAGTGTGACCCTCAAGTGGACCCAGAGGCCGGAGGCACTGGAGTTACTAGAGGACCTCCAGCACCTCACCAAAAGATGCAGGCCATGATGCACACAATGCGATGTGGCTGAATATTCTGGTCACAGGAGGGGCTCGACGTTGGGGCTGCTTGGAACCCGAAGATCTTCTTGGAAAGAAGTCAACAAGCCTTTGCAACTGCAAGTTGATGCGGTGCACAGGAGTTCGGTTATTGAGAACCCCACGAGGGATACTGGCCACAAACTTGGTGAGAGGGCAGGGCAGGTCTCGAGAGCTGTAGAAAACCACCACCTGTGTTACACAGCCTTTGGAGTTCGGAGGAGCTCAGGTTCAGCGGACCGTTTGACTTAGTTGCAGTGCCTGTGGATGCAGGGGAGTGACTCCTTCACTCCAAGGGAGATTTCTTCAGGTGTCTTTGTTGCTTCACAGGCCTTGGAAGGTTCCTGTATGATGCACAGGCACAGACAATGCAGCAGACTGGAAGGGAGATGAAGTCAGGCCCAAAGAAATCCTGCAAGGTCCAGAGTGCCTAGACGATAGAAGATCAGTGGTGTCTGATCTGAATCTTATCCTACGACGAATCTAGGGACCTACACACAGATAAGCCCTGAAGCACCATAGGGAAAGGGTTGGGAAGATTCAGGGGACCCTCCCAGGGGAGGTTCTGGACAGGGGGGAGGTTACTCCCATGCCCTTTGTCCAGTTTCGCGCCAGAGCGGGAGCCAACGGCTCCCAGAACTAGTTTGAACTGGACTATGCACAGGGACACCAAATGTGCCCCTCTTGGAGACTTTACCGACCTGACAAGCCCACCCTCCCAGGTCCCAATACACTAAATCATGTCTTTTTTTTTTTTGTAAAACAATTTTTATTGCAGATAATAATGCAAACATTACAGGTATTTCTCATGTAAGAGCATGCGGGATCTCAAAATAATCAAGTCTCTGCAATATAATTTTCCACATCATCGCAATTCGTGGTCTGGGGCTGGGTGGTAGTTGTCACACCAATTGCTTCCCCTTCATCACTACTCAATGGCGTATCTGATGATCAACCGCTGTCTGCTTTTAACTTTACTTTCCCCCCTCCACCAACCCCCCCTTCCAGCATCCGGTCCGTTCAGACTGTTAGGTCGGTGGCAATGGAATGTTGCAACCCCCCTCCCCACCTTCCGTACCCTCCCCCCACCCACGGTGGTCAATGGTGTCTCGTGTCTGGGTTGTCGCATGTTGAAGTGTGTTGGTGACCTGCGGAGTCTGGAGATGTCTAAGGAGTGTGTGTGTCCATGGTGGGAGCTATGGCGGGTATCACCTACCCGGGTTCCCCAGGGTCCCCAGCTTCATCTTCTCCCTCGCTCTCTACTGTGTTATCCCTAAGTGCCTGGACTAGAGTTTCCCAAGCTAGTGCCGCTTCCTGGGCCTTCTCGTCAGGCCCCCGTCGAGCCAGTTGATATCTGATCGTGCTCTCCGCCGCCGCCCATTTCTGGAACTCAGTCAGCCATTTCCTATGTGTCGGCGCTGCCTTCGCTTTCCACCCCCTAGTGAGTTCCCTCTTCGCAAGGAGTAGGCCCATGTCTATAAATTTGCTTGTCAGTTTATTCTTACGTGTGTGCGGAAACCAGTGTAGGAGTGTAGTTGCACTATCGTAGTGTAGCTCCCTCTCTGTGACCGCGTTCATGGTATCGCCCACATCCCTCCAGAAGTCCTGTAAGTGTGGGCAGTCCCTCAGCATGTGCAGTAAGTCTGCGTCCAACCGTGCGCATCTAGGACACGCTGCATCCTCTGCTCCAAAGTATTGCGCTATTTTGTGCGGAGTGAGATAAGCCCTATGAAGGATGTAGAGCTGTATTAACTGGAACCGAGCGTTCCTGGTGCTCTTCTTGGGCCTCTGAACCAACTGGGCCCACGTCGTATCCGGGATCTCCCTCTGCAGGTCAGTCTCCCATTGGGTTTTTAAGCGCGTAAGGGGTCGTAAGGTGCTCTCGAGTATTCTGGAGTGTAGGCACGTGACTGCCTTGACCGTGCCTGCGGCCATCATCACATACTGACACGGTGGCGACGTCGTGGGTTCACACAGTCCCTCGCCCCAGTGCGCTTGGATCCCTCGTACCACCGCCGCGTGTAGCAAATAGTCACCTCTCGGAAGGTCGAATTGTTCCTGTAAGGATTGATACGGCGCGAGTACCCCGTCAGTGAAGAGGTCTCCCACCATCTGTAAGCCAGCCTCCTCCCAACTCCGAAGGCTCGACCAGTCGCCTCCATGCGGCAGTGCCGTGAGCATACCCAGTGGAATTTCGGGTGCGTACGGGTGACCGGTGCCCGCGCGCTTATGCACGCGGCTCCAGCAGAGCCTCAATGTCCGCTCCTCCTGAGATAAGTCTCTGAGTGCTAGCTTCTGCTGCAGGGTGATGTATGCTAGCACATGGCGAGGGGTGCCAGTGTCCCTTTCCTGCTCCGGGCCCCGGTATACCCTTGCCACTTCCTGTGTGAGGAATTGCAGCTGGGCGGCCAAATAATAATACTCGAAATCAGGGACCGCGAGTCCGCCCTCGTTCTTCGGGCGGGTCAGGGTCGCCAAGGCTATCCTCCGCCTGCCAGCCCCCCACAGAAAGGACACTACCTGGGATCTTAGCCGTCGAAATACGGCACTTGGAATCCACACTGGCAAGGTTCGAAAGAAGTACAGTAACCGCGGCAGGGCGATCATTTTTAGCAACGAGACCCGGCCTGTCATTGACAGCGGGAGGGTGGCCCAGAAAAGCATGTTACCCTGCAGTGCTCGGATGCAACGGTTTATATTGCCTTCTAGCAAATCTGCGGGTTCGTGGTAAATGTACACCCCTAGGTAGGGCAAACAGGCCGGCTCCCAGCGGGGCTCGGGACGGGTCATGGGGCACCTCTCCGCTTTCCGGAGGGGAAAGAGGCAAGTCTTCGCCCAGTTCACCTTCAGGCCCGATACATCTCCGAAACGCGCCAACAGGTCTTCCGCCCCCACCACTGCCTCTTCGGCATTCTCCAGGAACAGTAGGAGGTCGTCCGCATATAATGATATGTAATGACGGGTCCCGTCCACCTCCAGTCCTTGGTAGGAGTCACCTTTCCTAGCTAGTGCTGCCAGCGGCTCTATCGCGAGGGCGAACAGCAAGGGAGAGAGTGCACACCCTTGTCTAGTGCCCCTAAGCACTGCATATTTATCTGATATCAACGCTCCTATTCGCACCCTAGCGCCCGCTGACGCATACAGCACCTCCGTCCACCGCACGTACTCATCCCCAATGCCGAAGCTTCGCAGCACTTTGTACAAGTAGCCCCATTCCAGGCTGTCGAAGGCTTTTTCTATGTCGATCGCCATCACCACCGGGGCCTTGGCGGTCGGAGGAGGATCCGCTACGAGCCTCAGCAACCTACGGATGTTGTGAGACGTATTCCTAGTGGGGATAAAGCCCGACTGATCCTTGTGAACCAAGTCTTGCATGTGGGCCATCAGCCTGGTGGCCAGGACAGTGCTCAAGATTTTATAGTCCGTCGTGAGCATCGACAGTGGTCTGTACGATGCCGGGTCAGAGCTGGTCCTATGCGGCTTGAGCAAGGGGATCATGAGCGCCTCGCGCATCGAACAGGGCAATTCCCCCCTCTCTTTCGCCTCGTTATATATGATTTGGAGCCGTGGGGCTAGGATATCAATGTATTTACCATAGAACTCGACGGGCAGGCCGTCCACTCCCGGCGTTTTCCCGCGCGCCATTTTCTTTATGGCCCCCCTAATTTCCGCTAGGTCAATCGGGCCCCCAAGGGCTTCCGCTTGGTCCGGTTCTAGGCACGGCAAGTGTATCTCAGACAACAAGTTCTCTAATATCTCGGTTCGGTCCGCTGGGCTTCCCCTATACAGTCGCTCGTAGTACGCTGTAAAGCATTGTAAAATGTCTGGCTGGGTGTAACACTTGGTGCCGTTCGCATCAGTCAGGGACAATATTGGAGCAGCACCCCTATTGGGGTTTGCCAACCAGGCTAGGAGCGTCCCCGTCTTATCTCCCTCAGCGAGCGCTTTGGTTAAGTATGTTTTGTGATCAAAACAGCGAAGGCGCTCCACCTCTACCGCCAGCGCTTCCCGCGCCGAGCATACGCTATCCTGCATGTCGGGGTGGTTGGGCCGTCGTTTCTCCACCTCCCGCAAGGCCTGCTCGGCCTTGTCCACATCTTCTACCAGTGTTCGCCGCACCCCCGCGAACTTCCCTATACAATGCCCCCTTACTACCACCTTGAGCGCGTCCCATTCCACCGCCCTGGAAGAGGCCGTCCCCTCATTTTCGGCAAAGTAGTGGGTGATTCTATCTTCCAACGCTCCGCTGAACGGCGGATCGTCCAAAGTGTCCGGATGAAGCCGCCACGTCGGAATTGGTGAAACCACATTCATCCAGGCAAAGGTAAGAAGTAGGGGGTTGTGGTCCGAGATCGTGCGTGCTAGATATTCAGTACGGGCAACCATTGGTAACACCGACTGGGAGCAGAGGAACGTGTCAATGCGCACGTGGAGGTCGTGTATACCCGAATAAAAGGAGTAATCCCTTGCAGTGGGGTGTTGGGCGCGCCATGCATCCGTCAGGTCCCACAGCCCCTGCCAGTTTGATCTGTGTTTTGCCAGTCTGTGAACTGGGGATGCGTGTAGTGGTGGGTGCGACCTATCGAGGGTGGCATCTGCCACGGAGTTGAGATCCCCCCCCAGTAGCACTGAACCTGTTAAATAGGAGGCTAGCTGTTTGGTCAGTCTATTGAAGTACGATGCTTGCTCTACATTTGGCGCATAGGCGCTGCAAAGTGTCAACTGACGCCCCCGAAGCAAACCCTCAACCGCCACATACCTCCCTTCCGGGTCTACTGTGTGCCTAGTAACTTGAAAGGGAACCCCCGCCCGGATCCAAAGAAGTGTTCCCCTGGCAAACGCCGAGTACGTGGTGTGGAATAAGTGCCCCCTCCATCTCCTCTGCAGTGCGGTGCCCTCCTTCTTAGTTAAGTGGGTCTCTTGGAGGAAGGCAATGTGTATCCCCCTGCGAACCAGGTAGGCGTGTACCTTGTGTCTCTTAGTCATGGAATTTAGTCCCCGCACATTCCAGGACACACACTTCAACGAACCCATGTCAGCCATCACCCCAGTCAGCGCAGGTTAGATCAATAAATTTCCGCTTCCGGACACCAGACATCTTCCCACCACTTCCCATCCCCACCCCCCCGCCCAACTTCCCAACCCCAAGTGCACCTCGAGTCACCCCAACTACTCCAGGTCCCCCCTCCCCCAGAACAGGACCCAACTGCGAAGCTGAGGCACCCATCCAAACTAGTGAGCAAACGTGCTCACGTAAACTTGTAGTCCGCAGTAATCACCACGGAGGCCTTATGGGCCCTGTGGTGCGTGAGCTGGCTACTGAACCTCTCAAGCCTCGGTCCCAGGTCCCTCTGCCCCACAATACTCAATGCGACTTATAAAAGGAAAGTCTCACAGTAGTCTGTTCCAATATCCATGGGGGGCGCCGCCTCCAGGTTCTCTTCACTCAGAGGCCGCGGACAGCTGTCAGGGTTCAACGATTTCCCCCGACGTCTGGGGGGTGATCTTCGGGCCCCTAGCCCCCTCCAGTCCCGAGAAGTCAGTGTCCGATCCCGTGGCCAGGGCCTCAGAGGCCGATTCTCTTGCCGAGTGGACCGACGCCGTTCCCGACACCTCTTTAACCGCCTGTAGCGCAGCTCTCCGTTCTTCTTCAGTTTGCGACGTAGAAGGCTTCTTGGATCCCCGGTTGCGCCCCCGGAGTCTTCTCGACCGCCTGATCGCATGATTCTGGTGCTCCTCCTCGGCCCGAAAGCGAGCCCCATCCGTGCCCGCCTTGTAGGTGTCCCACCAGGCCCAGGCATCCGCCGGAGATTCAAAGAACAACGCCTTGTCGTCTACTATCACACGAAGCTTGGCCGGGAACAGCAGGGAGTATTGCAGACCCTCGGTACGTAGCTCCTTCTTGATGGTTAGGAAGGAGGCTCGCTGTTTTTGGGTTTCAAATGTATAGTCTGGGAACAGCGTGACGTTACTATTGTCCACTTGAAATGGGCCCGCTTCCCTGGCCCGCTGAAGGAGCCAGTCTCTGTCTTTATAATGGAGCAATTTGATAACCACCGGTCGCGGCGGGAGACCCTGGCGTGGGGGTCGGGAAGGCACGCGGTGCGCCCTCTCAAGTGTGAAGAAGGGAGATAAGCCCTCCGGGGCAACCACGGTTTTGAACCAGTCAGTCAGGTAGCCCACCATGTCCGTGCCTTCTTTTTTTTCCGGCAGGCCAACCAGGCGTACGTTATTCCGCCGACTGCGGTTTTCAGCGTCCTCCGCTCTCTTCTCCAGGGCCTGTATCCGCTCCATCGCTTCCGTGAGTCGTCCCTCCATCGATTTGTGGGCCGGCACGACATCTTGTAGGGCAACTTCCGTGGCCTTGACCCTGTCTTGTAGCTTCGCATGATCTGCGCGCAGGTGCCCCAGCCCCGTCGCTACTTGACCAATATCGTGTTGTAGGGCCTCCTTCGTGGCAGCAATGGCGTCTAGAATCCGGTCCTGCATCAGCTGGAGCTCCGTGGGGGGTTGCGGGGAGTCGTCTGGCGCTTCCGTGGCTGGGCTCCCATCCCCTTTGGGTCCTCTAGGCTTACCCATCCTGCACCTCCCAGCAATTCAGGGCCCTCCGGGTGGTCCGGCGTCAACGACGTCTCCCGCAGTAGGCCGCTGCTAGCCCCAATGCAGTCTCGCAACCAGCCGTCGTCGGGCGGAGAGCCGGGCCTTTGGGGGTCGTGCGGCAGAGATCAGAATTGGCGCCAGTGAACCGTTATGGCACATCCGCTTCTCCCGGTAGCCAGGCGCCAGGGGTCTGCACTGGGGTCCACCAGCCGGCCCCGCCTGCCGGTCAGCAGTCCGTGGAGCTCCCCTCAGCGGTACAGCAGCGCCACTGACCCGGAGCCACCCTCCACGCAGGGATCACCACCGGGTGCCAGAGGTGGGGTGGAAAGCGTAGGATCCACAGGGCCCCAGCGGGCGTATTTCTCCCTCCGGTCCCGATTCCCCTCTTCCCTCGGGTCTAGGGCCGATTCAATGCCCCTCCGTCGCGGAGACAGTTGCACCCTGCACGGTCGGTCCGGGTTGGGCCACCGCCCAAGCAAGTCGCAGGCCCCGTCGTCGGGCTATAATGTGTCCCCCTGAGCAGGGTCGTGCTTCCTCCGGGCAGCCTCCACTCACAGTGTCCATGGATGGCCCTCCCAAAGCAGGCCTGTAGTGTCACGGCCGCTTCCGGGGGTATTGCGCCGGTGTAGGGCTCAGAGGCGCCCACAGGGATCACAGGCCTCAAAGCCGGGGCCTCGAGTAAGCCCCCTCGCTGTTGTGGGCGGAGCTCCGCTAGAACCCCACTCCCGGGCGGACCTCGCACCGATCACAGGATCTGCCGCCGCTCCAGGGGGCCGCCGCCGCCGCTCTCCACCAGACCCGCACTCCACTGTGCCCCACGCTGTGGCCTCAGGACCTCCGGAGCGGGCACGTCTCTACTCCGCAGTGGCAGCGATGCAGGGAGCCGCCATCTTGTCCCCAGCCGTCTCGGGAACCTCTCACCCCTCAGCGTCCGGTATATTCGGCGTAGCGGCGCTCCGACCCCACCGGAACAGACCTGTGGGTTGGCTCCGGGATCGACCCGATTTCCACGGGGATCCCGGGTCTAAATCAGGATGAAAGGCGGATTACAGGGCTGAGGGTCGGGAGCCTCGCTAGGCTGCGACCGTGTCCATCGGCTGCTAGCCACGCCCCCTCCACACTAAATCATGTCTGGGAGATGGTCACACCTCACTGGGACAGGATGCCTATTGTTCCACCTTCCTCTGCTCGAGCTTGGCTTAGCAGCTGGAGGGCAGAAGTGTGTCTCTGGTCTGCAGCAACCACTTTGTGCTGTCCTGGTCTTGAATGTTGGCACTGGGAACACTGAGAGCCTAACAGAGGGCTCTTCCAGTGCTTGGAATCATGCCTATCACACCGTTTACGGTGTGGAGGTATGATTCCAACATTTGTGATACCAAACATGATAGGATTCGTTGCAGCCATTTTCGAGATGGTGATTGTGTAATTAGGCAGTGCCCCTCTATATTGTATATGGCTGCTTCACTGACAACCCGGGAGAATGGGGTGTCCTGCTCATGCAGGGCACCCTCTCACTTAGAACCAAGCACCCGGACATCAGGATTGCAAGGGCCTGTTTTTGGGGTGACTTATAGGTTTTAAGTGCAGTGACCCTTAGATATAGGAAATCTATATCTGGTGCAAGCACCAACGTACACAGGCTCCAATGGCAGGCCTGTAGTTCCCTTTTGCATAGTCTCCCATGGGTAGTATAAGCATGCTTCAGCCCATGGTAGACCTCTGGGGTAACTATACCATGGGTACCTTAGTATCATATACAAGGGTCTGATAAGGGTACCCCAGTATCCAATCTGGGATTGTACCTAGATACTACCACAACAATTTAGGGAGAAAGCTGATAGACAGGGGTACTGGTTAGCAGGATTCCAGTGAGACTAGTCAAAAACAGCATAACATCAAGTAAAAAGTCGGGGTACCATAGAAGCAGATCCTACTTTCCTACATGGATATTCCTATATTACTGAAGGCAACAGATATGCAGATGAAATTGCATGATTTTGTGCTTTAAATTCACATGTAATCAATGGGGAACATTTGAAAGAACGATCTGATCAAGCTGAATGCAAGTTAATGTTCTCATCAGTTGAAACATGGGAAGAGGTTAGAGTTTTACAAGATGCAGCTAGTGATGCAGAAAGAGAAGGATGGATCAAAGCAGGATGTACACGCAGGGCGGATGATGAAGTGTGGATTTACACTGATGGAAGATCAGATTTGCCAGACAGTCTATTGTCCCCAATGGCTTGAGTTTATCATGGTCCTATAAATGTGGTTAGAGATGCTGTGGTTAGTCTTTTCAAACACACTTGGTGTAATCCCAAGTGTAGAGTAATTACAGAAAGTCTCTGTCAGAGATGTATAACATGTCAACAACAGAATGCATTGAGGAAAGCAGTTGTAAGTTTGGATCGAATTGGAAAAGCAGCAGGCCCATTAACACTTATGCAGGTCGACTTTATTGACGTGCCTCCTTACCATGGTTCAAAACATGTACTAGTGATTGTGTGTCTGTTTTCATGTTGGGTCAAGGCATATCCAACAAAATGTAATGACAGCCTAACTGTTGCTAAACTGCTTCTCAGAGAGAAAATTCCTAGGTTTGGATTTCCAGTCTTCTTAGAATCTGATCGAGGAACTCATTTAAATAATGAAATAATTCGGATGATTTGTGCAGATTTACAAATTGAGCAGAAATTGAATTGTGCTTATCGACCTGAGGCATCTGGATTGGTTGAACAGGTCAACGGCACAATAAAATCAATACTGGCTAAAGTATGTGCATCCACAATACTAAAATGGCCTGATGCATTACCTTTGGTATTGATGAGTTTTAGAAGTATTCCAGACAGAAAACTGGACTGTCCCTACACAAGATTGTGATGGGTAGGGCTAGGAGACAGCCAACAGTCCCAGCAAATCAACTTGTGAACATAACTGATGATTTAGAGCTCAATTATTACAAAGGATTGGATGATGTAGTGCATTCTGAGCCTCACCAGGTTGGAGAAGTCGCAACTACAGTTCAACAATAACAAGCACATGATTTGAGCCCTGGAGTTTGCGTGCTAATCAAGAAGCATATGAGGAAGTCTTGTTTGGAACCTCGTTGGCGTGGGCATATCAAGTGATTCTTGTGACAACAACAGAAGTTAAATGTGGTGGCCTGCCTAACTGGATCCACGCAAGCCACACTTGTCGAGTCCCATGTCCATTTGAAAGTACAGTCAGCTGAAAGTGAACAAAGCGAAAGAAGAGAACCTAAACAGACTGAGAATCAAATAGTGGGCACAAGTTACTGGGTCTCATAACACCGTCATTACTGATGCTGAAAAAGAATTGACCCCTGAAAAAGACAGAGAAAAAGAAAGAAAGGAATCAGCTAAATGAAGTCTTGAGTCAAATGAAATGGACAGTGTTTCAGGAAAGAGAACAAGAAATGGTGATAAATGGCTTAGAATAATTAAAAAAGTGAAATACACTTCGAATAAGAAAATTCCAGAGACTGTGATTGAAATCTCTAGCCAATCTAAACAAAGTAAGACTGAAGAAACCGAAAATACAGTGCAGGGAACGAACAGAGCAAAAATCCCAAATACGAAATATACAGCACCTGAATAGACATATTTGGCTGCTGCAACAAACGACTGCGAAAATGAATTCATTGAATTTTGTTCCAAAGGCAACTCATCATTTGTGGCACCCTAAATGAACTGTGCATAAGAAAAGGGGTGCAGAAAAAGAGAGGCGATTTGAAAATAAGGTCGTGACCAGAGGCTCAGAAAGTCTGTGGTACACAGATTTTGCCTTGCTAAATTTATTTTTGTGATTTTTGTCTTTGATTTTTTTTCCTGAAATCTAAGATGGATAAAGCTGAGACTAGTAATCAAAACCAAAGTTTATTTAGGCGAAGGGGTTTTAATGCTGGCTTTATATGTTTTCTTTTAATGTTGTTTGTTTGGTTAATACTAATTTTAATTGTGCCTATTTTATGTACCCTACTAATGTAAATTCTACTATTAATTATGTGAATGTATTAACTGATGAGAAGAAAATTCTTTTTTTTTTTTTTTCGGAGTTTTATATAGCGCGAGCTAGAACCGAACCGAACCGAATCAGTTATCAGAGCGCTTTACATAGCACCAGTTACGTTACATGAGGACACACTTTCATTTTTTAGGCACGAGGAGATTAAGTGATTTGCCCAGAATCACAGGGGGTTTTTGGTGTTGTTACCGAGACTCGAACCCAGATCCCCAGGTCCGAGGTCGAGCGCCTTAGCCGTTAGGCCAACCCCTCTCCTCTCCTCCTCTTCTTAAAGGAGTTCCAGAGACTAATATTAAAAAGCTAACAGGAAGTGGATTAACTCAAGATAATTTTATTAATGACTTTTCGTTAAATGCTTTTACAAAACTTCTCTACGTGTATGTTGATACTATTGACTTAGCACCACCTTCCACTAACATGGAATTTCGAGTAGTGTATTAACAAGTTTATTCTATGATAAAGAGCAATTCCAGTATTATTACTCTAATTTTGATTTAGTGTTTTCAGAAGTTTCTATTAAGAAGAATATGAATATAGTAAATAGTGCAAAGAATGCAGCCTACATGGGAGAATTTTTTCATACTACTAAATCAATAGATACTGTATATGCGTATTGAAATAATCTAAATTGTAGCTTACATAGCGTAGACATAGAGTTTATAAATACTTTGGAAGATATGTGACAAATTCAAAAGAAGAGCTGCAGAACAAAAGACTAACATACCTCCAAGGGCTCATAGTAAGGGTGATTATAAGAAAGGAGGGACATATGCTACAATGACTCTAGACTGGCATCACAAAGGGACGCTTTGATTACTAGGACAAAAGACTGAATATAACAATTTCATTGGTTCTAGTGAATGTGAACATAGCTTCCTAATTACAGGGGGTTGGGGATTAAGAGGTGGTACTGATACAGTTTACCCTGGAGTTTATTATGTGTGTGGTAGAAATGCTTATTATAGATTGTCACCACATTGGTATGGATGTTGTTACATAGGGATCGTTTTTCCCAAAATTTACCATGTAGATGAAAATCATGGAACCAATGCAAAGAAACTAACATGGCTTAAAAGAGGAATTGGTGCTGCAGAGATATTGGGAGATATTTTGGTGCATTAATACATTCAGTGGGAGTAATCTTGAACTCACATAAAAATAGAATGTTGTCTACAGTGGTTGATCGTTTATCGATGGATACTGCTCGTGGGTTCTTGATGATTGACACTGAAATGGTTGCAATGAGATCAACGGTTTTGCAAAATTGGCTTGCTCTTGACACATTATTGTCTGTAGTATGCTGAAAATTCAACAATGTTGCACTTATATTCTTGATAACAGCAAAGACTTGGAGGGATATACGAGTAACATTAAACATTTGCGTAATGTTTTATCAGAATTGAAAGTTGGCGGTGCATGGGAAAAACTTGGGAGGGGTTTTTCCTCAGTATGTAATTGGTTTTTAACCCTAAGTAATAGCCAGTTAGGAAGAATACGAACCCTAATAATTGCTATTACTGCTGGCATACTAATAGTAATACTGATGAGATCGTAATCAGATTTTTGTAGATTTTGTGATGGCTTGAGTCGCCATCAGGGGGGATTGATGAGGCATGATTTATTGCAAAACAATCTTGCTTGAGCAAATCTGCTCATAACTGTGTTATTAACAAAACAATGATTAATGGTGTGACTTTTTAACATTTATGTGCAAGGTATGACGTGAAAATGTGCAAGAAAAACACAAGATGTTTAGTAAAATAAAAGCTGATTAGTTGCAACGCTTAATATGCTGAAAGCATGAAACTTCTATGAAGTGATTTTACACGTTATAAGAGAGAGATTAGAGAAAATATGCATTTAGAATCATACACGAAGAAATATGAAATAATAATAATATGAAACGCTTATAGAAAATGTTTTGAGAAATGTTTATCCTATTTTCATAACAAGAAAAAAACAAATCCTATTAATAGTTTGATTAATTCAAAAGTTAGATTATACATATGGTTTTAATTAGAATAATGAATCTTTATTTCGTGTTTCTTTATGTGTTTCTTCCTTTTGCTAAAACATTAATGCATGTGTTTTATTTTCAAAGAAAAATAAGAATTATGTTTTTCTCTATGAAGCCTCAAACCTCGCTAGAGTAATTTTCCTTTCCCTAACGTAGGCCACACAAGAATGTATTTTGTCCTTGATTATTTCTTAAAAAGCGGACTGATTTGTTTAGTTGTGCTTAGCGTCTCACTAGGTTTTCCTCTTCCTATGGTTATAGTATTTCTTTCTATGAATAATTGTGTCAACTAATGTTGCAAGCTGATATGGAAGCGAGTGCAAGGACATGAATATAACACATTTTCTTCCTGCTTCTGAAGAGCGATGATGACATCCACTTGTAACAAAGAACTTTCAAAGAGAAAATCCGGATGAACTGACTGAGGTGATGATCACCTCATAAATTGGACCACTGGAATCACGTGAAACTATGAAATTGCAACTTTCGGGGGACAGAACTTTTTAGCATTGGGGTATAATTATTACTGTGAGAAAAGAACTTGGCAGGAGCTGTTTCTATGAGAAGAGAGCCTAGGCTGCTGTACTCTCTATGCTTCTCTGGTGGCTATTATCCTTGCAAATCCTGAGTGAGACTGCCCTGTATCTCTTGCACTTCATCGGCTGGTGATGTCGCTAAATCTATACCTTTTGGGCCGATGAGTTAGCTATTTCTAACTATTGCACGCAGTGCATTAGTTTTCTCTGATTCTAGGTTTGTATGAAATCTAAAATTGTATACTGATTTGCAAATGATTCCCTCTCTCCTCTCAATGCTGTTATTGATTATATGATGTATTTGTCAATGAACTGTATTTCTTTGTTGTGAACATACCTGTAATTTTGAAATAACACAGAATTTAGGATTTTTCTTATGTACATGTGTATTAACCATTCATATTTGAAATCATTTAGATAAAAGTGACTCGATAAGTATTCAGAGTTTGTCTTTATTAGTGAGTTTTGGGACATAATGTATATTGTGATTACTGTTGTTGGACAGGCATTTTCTTCATTAAAGGTCCTCATGAGGAAAATAGCATCCATCTCCTATTATCGAGTCCCTCTTAGCTCTACCAAGGATATATCGGAGGACTTGGTATTTGTAAGTGGTATTGAGTTTCCATGGGCCCAAATTATTTGTTATGGTAAAAAATCCTATTTTTGATACAGTAGGGTTAATGTGTATGATTATAACATTTTACATCACTTCCGCTGCATCACACGCATTACAATACACCTTAAAGACTGACTCTGGAGATATCACACACTAGTATTGTTTGGAAAGTAAATTTCTTCAGTACTTAAATAACAGCTTGGAGACACCAGAGATAACACATCACAGAGAGAGAACTAAGAATTTGCAGAATCCTTCTCAGGAGAAATTAATTTGAGTTAAAATCCTGTTTTCCCTCAAAACCTGAAATGCAGATAAAGTTTTTTGGTAATGGGGCGATAGTAGCTAAAACTGAGGACTCTTAAGGAGGCTAAGATAAAGGACATTTTAGTACAGATGAATATTCCTATCTCCTTTGTCTTAGTTCTCTTGGTTATATCTGTTTATTTACTTTTTTACAGGCAATGCAAGTGAAAGATCGGTTAGAAGTTGGATAACAAAGTCCAGCCCTAGACCACATTGCAAACTCCTTTTGGTAGTTCATCAGTGGATTTGGCTTTTTAAGAATGAACTGGTAAAGCTGCACTGGGCAAATGACACAAATATACACATTTGCAGATAGTGGGACCACATAGGACTCAATCTTTCTATAATAAGATTCAGGCAGAGACTTAGCTTATTTTCTGAGGGCTGGCTTCTACTAGATAGGCCTCATAGTACAAAGTATTGCAATTCATTTCCAGGAAGGGGAGGCAGCAGAATATATTACTTCCTGAAAAGGGGAAGTAACATGGAAAAGCTTTTGCCTCTCTTCTGCAATTAGGCATGAAAAATAGTAATTGTATGGGAAAGGTTGTCAACACAAGAATAGGGGACAAGACAGGGAGCTTGGAGTAAGTTCAAGCATGGGTCCCTCTCAAAGAGACAAGTTATTTTTTATGACACTTTTCACTGTCCCGGCGGTACAAAAGGGGGTGGTGATGGATGGAGCATCTGAACCAATCAAACACTCACACCCAGTCAAAGGATCTGGGTTTGATCCATCACCGTTCTTTAGCCCACTCTGCCACCACAGTTCAGACATGGCTATATGCAAATCAGTCTGACCCTGTGCCTCATGGGAACAGTCCAGCCCGAACTGCCAAGCCATGCCTTCCCTGGACCGGAAACAAGCTTCCAAGGACCGGTTTGTGGCATTACAGCCGTCTTCAGCCCGGCTTGCTTGAATCCAGTGGCAAAGTGAGCAAGGGACTCACGTCTGAGCATACCCTGCCACACTTATGGCGGCCAAAGCGGTACAAAAGTTCACATGAGGCACAGGGTCAGACTGATTTGCATATAGCCACGTCTGAACTGGGGTGGCAGAGTGGGCTAAAGAACGGTGATGGATCAAACCCAGATCTTTTGACTGGGTGTGAGTGTTTGATTGGTTCAGCTGCTCCGTCCAGCACCATCCCCTTTTGTACCACTTTTCACTATCCTATCATTACCAAACGTGGAGTGCAGAAAAGCTATCCCCTTGTTCAAAATAAATGGCTCAAATGCCCTACAGAGCGAAAGAAAGAACTTAATATTGGTCTTCCTAAGATGTCAACTTTCTTAGGAAGGGCATGTTGTAATTAAAACTAGCTATATCTCTAGGAAAAAGTTTCACGCTGATGATAGCAAACAGCTGTGCCTTACTCCCTGCTCCATTAAGGATTGCACAGTAAACAGAAGCCTTATTATCCTTCCCGCCAACAACCTTTGTTGTTAGTTCTGCTGCACTGACTGCATTATAAGCAAAGTAATATGGATCCCTTCCCTGCCCTTTTCTGTTTTGAACCTCCTATATACAGCTCACAGCAGGCCACCCCTCTTTTCTCTGTTGGCCACAGCATCCAGTGAAAGCCTGAATGAAACAACCCCCTACCCACCACTTTTTATGGGCCTCGTTATACAGCATCATGTCAAAAAGTCCTTACCTTCTGGTGATTCCTCCTGGACGTATGTCCCAGTGAGATACCGATGAACAAGTGCAGACTTTCCACTAGACAAATTACCCACAATTCCCTGCAGGAAAAAAATTTAAATAATAAAGTTTTAAACACTGAGAAGTCTTTAACTAATAACATGCTATCCTTTGTGAACACAATTAGACAGTATCAAAGTCATGTTCACAGGCAGAATAATTCTAAATCGCTGGACATTTTAGACCAAAATATACATACTCTCACAAATGCACTTTTGTTGTGATGAGATCACATCGACATTGGCAGAGGCGCACAGTTTGTATGGCATTGTGATGCCCAGTAGCACCTCCAATTTGTATATCTGGCAGGTCAAATATATATATATTTTTTTAAATACATATTTTTTTCCATTTAACAGACCGTGCTTCATCATCACAATGTATTTTAATGGTTGTTTTCATCAATAAGAACAGAGTAGTTGTCTACTATTCCACGTCAACTAACATGTAGGTCTATGTTACATTGCCTCTCCTCTCACTCATAAATTGTAATATTTCTGGCAGGAATGGAAAATTTGATACACATTTTGCATGCATCAGTGAGAGTTAGTGGAACTCTGCTGTAAAGCTAGCTGGTTTTTTTGTACAAAAATGAAAAATGACTAGGAGGGTAGAAAACCATCCAGGTGGGAATAGTTGTTACTCGGACTGACACAACTAGGGGTGGGGTGGGGGGGCAACGAGGTAGATACATGATGCTTGCATAGAAATTATGTAACATAAAAAGGGATTGTACTGGATATGCATGGCTTGAATATAGTAGAGTTTACAATGTAAAGACAACCTTGTGGATTCTCTTAGGACATCAGAGAAAGCCCAGTTGATTTCACTCTGTCGGCTGGGCTGCTGAGATGACGACATGTGTCTGGCTATGCTGATACATCTCCTAAAGGCGCCAATTTAGATTTTCAATCTTAAAATGCAATTTTATACAGAGATTCAGGTATATTCCCGAGACAACATAATACACATGACTAAATAATCAAGTGGCATTTGCATTTATTCCTAACTGCTTATATATGCCTTTTTCATGGTAAATAACAGCCATTGCTCCTTGCACTTTTAGATAGGAATTTATGGAAGCACTGTCTAATCTATGAATTCCTTATTTAGTACACAGATTCACATTTCCTCGTTTTAACTTCTACTCCAGTTAGCTTCTTTGGTTTTAAATCCATTCAAGCACACACTAGACCTTTTTGATGCAGTTAAATTAAAGATATTTATTTAGTCAATAATTTCCATGCTTAACATCAGATTGAGATTGTAATGAGTAAGGCACAGATCAAGCCATAATGCTTGAATTACTGCATTTTTGCAAAAGCTAAAGTCATATACTTCTAGCATTATGTGAGGGGCAAGATGGCGGCCGCAGCAGTGGCCGTGTGAGTGACCAGTGCGCTGCCTCTCCCTCAGCAGTCCACGCCAGCAGCTACTCACCCGTTTGAAGCACGAAGACTGCGCTGTTTCTTTGGAGTGGTAGCGGGATGCAGTAACTCTTCGCCGGAGGCAGTAACAGCCCGATGTCGGCTTAGTGGCTCTTAGTGCGGTCAGTGTGGTGGTCGGACCCGTGTTTGGAGCCTGGATATTCGGCGGCCCCGGGTGTGGCTTGTTCCCGTGTGTGCTGGAGGCGGAGTGAGCGCGGTCTGACTAACAGCCGCGTAGGTCCCGCTGCTGCAGCAGTAGTAGCGGCTGAATTGAATCATGGCTCCGAAGGGCAGAGGAGCCAGAACTCACGGAGCCGCTACCGCGGTTAATTCAAATGGGTCGGCAGTCGCGGGAGCCAGGGATGATGTGACCGGGGGCGTGGGTGAATCTCTCAGCGTGGACACGGCAGCCGGGGGAGACGCCAGGGAGTTGCTCAGTGCACCGCCAAGTGTTTCGGCACCGCGTGGAAGAGGCAATGGCGGGGGCAAACGACACCAAGCTGAGTCTGCATACATTTCTCCAGCTCCTGTTTCAGTATCGGTTCAGGCGCCAGGTAAGCAAATCGACACATTCTCTGAAATCTTAATCAGAAACCCTACGGTTCCCGCAATTTTCTTAAAAAAGCCAAATATTAAAGCAAAAATTGGAGCGTCTGCGGGGGTGGCTGTACAGACCCCTGTTCTCATAAATCCGCAAGATGTAAACGATACAAGCGATTTGACGGATGCGGGCAAATGCAATGCAATTGACTCTGGTGATAGTAGATTTGCTGATAATCTGACTCTTGTCAATGGCTCTTCAATCACTACGGTAGTGGCTATCAATACCTGCAAGGAAAAAGACGTGATTCCTTCTGCAATGAATAAAATTAATGAAGATATAACTGATTCTGAGTCGGCTACTTCAGAACCCAAGTTTTATTCAATGTCAGATATGTCAATTGTCTCCAGTGACGATAATATCAGTATAGTTGGTGACTGGGGGGATGAAGGTGAGATGTTGGAAGATGATGATCTAGAGCAGTCCTCCGCCCAGTCAGCCGGAAAACTTATCGATCAAGACACCGTAAGAGGAATGCAAGAACTGGATAAAAACCCTCCCCTGATGTCTCCTCTTGTACAACCTAGATGGGACGGTACATCTCCAGATGGGTCTGATCTGATACAAGATAATGTGGAGGACGATGATGTGGTTACGTTGAATATTATTTACAAGAGTATAATGGCACACCGCTCAGAGACTAAGGCTGAAAGTATCCGTACGCAGGGAGCGATGTGGAAGTTACAAAATACGATTCGTCGGATGGCGAAATCTTATACTGAATTAACTACAAGAGTAACCGAAACCGAAGAGCGCATTGGATTCCTTGATCAAGCAACGAGCAGCTATTGAGACATTGCAGAAGACAAAAACAGACGTAAAGTGGAAATTAACAGACCTGGAAAACCGCGCAAGGCGCAATAATTTGCGCGTTTTGGACATACCTGAGACCAAGGAAGGGAAAGATGTGCGCAAGTTCATTGTTGAAGTCTTCACAGAGGCCTTCCCCGAGTTAAAAGACTGGCAATGGGAGAAAGAAGTTATTAGGGCACATAGATTCCCTTTTGTTCAACGCAGGCGCAATGGTGATTCTAGGAGGGGGGGGGGGGGGGAGAGACGAATGTGCAGCCCAGAGCAATTTTAATATGTCTCAATAATTATATACTGCGAGAGGCGCTTTATGATTTAGTGTGTCCAGATAGACACCGCTCTGGCAAAGGGTGTGAATTTTTTGTGCGCCCTGATTTTTGCCCTTCCACCGTCCAGCAAAGATGGCAATTGCGAGAGTTGATTTTGTTGTTCCAAGCCAAGGGCGCACAGGCATTTCTTCTAAACCCAGCTAAATTAAAGGTGATAAACAAAGATCAAACACGATATTACACATCTGAAATTCAGGCGCAAGACTTTTTGAAGACATTGGGCAGTTAATAATATACTGTACATGCGCTCATTCCTTTGTAGTAGCAGCTAAATGTGTTATTTGTTGCTTTGACTGATCCATTTTTGCTTTTTGCTTGTTGCTTCTTTTGCCTTTCTTGCACTATTTTATTTACTGGTTGAGATGGCTAATGATTTAATTAGCCGGGCCGGTTGTTGAGATTAAAATGTATATGCAATATTTATATATTTCTGAATGCATAATTGACTGCAAGTGGTCTATATAAGATAATCCTTACTACTAATTTTTACTATGTTATATATGTTGGAAAATCATTAGTATTATTTGCGAGATCAGGAATAACGGGTGATGGTCTGGCAGGGGGCCCTGGGGGAGGGTGGCTCACATTCACTCTCATCACTGAGGACATGGTCCTTAAGCCCTGGTGTGGGTGGCGGGTGAGGGAGGGTCGGGCGGGCGGGCGTTTGAGGGTTGGGGGGGCTAGGATTGGGGGGGTTAAACATAAAAGTTATACATGAGTACATCTTTTTTTTCTATTTGAAAATTTGGTTTGCTAGGCGGAGGTTCTATGATGTAGTGGGTTACATGAAAGAATTTAAAGGCAGTTAAAGGTATTAGACTAGGTACATTGAATGTCAGGGGATTGAACTCCATTAATAAAAGACAACGGGTAGCTCGGGAACTCCAGGTGCTCCGCTGTGATATTATTTGTCTTCAGGAGACTCATGTAGTATGGGCCAAACGGAAATTTTTAACTGAATTAGGGTATACCGTATTAGTATGTACTAAACAAACTTGCACATCTCAAGGTGTCGCAATACTGGCAAAAACGCATATTGTAGGCACAGGCCGGATACAAGAGGATGGTCTCGGCAGATGGACAATATCTGAATGTGCTGTTGGATCGTTAAAATTTACGCTATGCTCCGTATATGGTTCTAACTTCGATGAGTCTGCCATTTTAGATTTTCTCAATGTGGAGCTGGCAGCCTGGCCTACCCCTTTAATCGTATGCGGGGATCTGAAAATAAATCTGCAACCAAATTCACTGAGTAACGATAGCTATAAGTATACTGGCAGGAAACCAAAAGTATATAAGTCACTACAAGCACTCTTAACTGCACATGGATTGGTGGATTCATGGTCTTATCTTAGGGGTAATGATCCGGGATACACTTTTTTCTCTTCACCTCATCAGAAGCTAGTGAGGTTACATTATTTTTTTGTTGTACAACATTTGCTAACTGATGCGTGTATCCAGGTCTACCCAAGGGTCACGTCTGGCCACGGTCCTGTGGTCTTGACTTTAAATACTATTTGTGCAACTAGCAAACCCCGGGAATTCTCTTTTGATCGTAAATTGTTGTTGGATATAAAATTCCATGACTATATGATGGGTTGGATCACAGAATTTTTTAGGAATAATAGGGAGAGTACCGAAATGGGCTATGTCTGGGATGCGTTCAAAGCCGCTTTTAGGGGGGAGGCTTTCAGTATGGGTTGCATGCGCAAAAACAATTGCGGTTAAAACTACAGGAGTTGTACCAAGGTCTTGGAATGGCTGAGGAGCGGCTTGTGCAAGACAAAAATACAGGAGGTGATATTCAAGACTCTGCAGCGGAAGTGGCCCGGTGTAAGTCAAAAATAAATCTCCAGTGGAGCCAGGAGGCGACCAAAACATATACTGTTAAGCGACAGATGAATTATGAGTATAGGGAGGGAAGTGGCAGGTGCCTGGCCCAAAATATGAGATCTAAGGAAGCTGTGCAAAGAATTAACTCCCTTGTTGACTCCACTGGACGAGTGGTAGAGAGCGAGACTGAAATATTGGAAGTATTTCAGCAGTTTTATGCAACATTATATTCAAGTGAAGACTATGACATTCATAAAGCTGTAATATTGCTACGAATCAGAAAAGGGGGTGAGAAAAGGGGGTGGTGATGAACAGAGTGTCTGAATTAAGCAGACCACTCTTACCCAGTCCAAAGATCAGGGCTTGATCCATCACCGTTATTTATCTCACTGCCCCATCCCAGCTCAGAACCTGGCTATATGCAAATTAGTCTGTCCCTGGCCCAGTGCATCATGGGAACAGGGCAGACCAAACTACCAAGCCAATTCTTCACCAGAAAGGAGACAAGCTACCGGGGACCGGTTTCTGGCATTTCAGCCTCTTCGGCCCGGCTTGCTTGAATCCTGATGGAGCAGTGAGAAAGGGACTCATGTCTGAGTATACCCTGCCACACCTATAGTGGCCAAAAACGAATCAGAAAAGGGGGTGGTGGATCAAGCCCTGATCTTTGGACTGGGTAAGAGTGGTCTGCTTAATTCAGGCACTCTGTTCATCACCACCCCCTTTTCTGAATCATTTTGTCCACCATAAGCGTGGAAGGGTAGACTCAGATGTGAGTCCCTTGCTCATTGCACCATCAGGATTCAAGCAAGCCGGGCCGACGACGCCTGAAATGGCAGAAACCGGTCCCCGGAAGCTAGTTTCCTTCCCAGTACAAGAATTGGCCTGGTAGTTTGGTTTGCCCTGTTCCCATCATGCACTGGGACAGGAACAGACTAATTTGCATATAGCCAAGTTCTGAGCTGGGATGGTGCAGTGAGCTAAAAAACGGTGATGGATCAAGCCCTGATCTTTGGACTGGGTAAGAGTGGTCTGCTTAATTCAGGCACTCTGTTCATCACCACCCCCTTTTCTGAATCATTTTGTCCACCATAAGCGTGGAAGGGTATACTCAGATGTGAGTCCCTTGCTCATTGCACCATCAGGATTCAAGCAAGCCGGGCCGACGACGCCTGAAATGGCAGAAACCGGTCCCCGGAAGCTAGTTTCCTTCCCAGTACAAGAATTGGCCTTGTAGTTTGGTTTGCCCTGTTCCCATCATGCACTGGGACAGGAACAGACTCATTTGCATATAGCCAAGTTCTGAGCTGGGATGGTGCAGTGAGCTAAAAAACGGTGATGGATCAAGCCCTGATCTTTGGACTGGGTAAGAGTGGTCTGCTTAATTCAGGCACTCTGTTCATCACCACCCCCTTTTCTGAATCATTTTGTCCACCATAAGCGTGGAAGGGTATACTCAGATGTGAGTCCCTTGCTCATTGCACCATCAGGATTCAAGCAAGCCGGGCCGACGACGCCTGAAATGGCAGAAACCGGTCCCCGGAAGCTAGTTTCCTTCCCAGTACAAGAATTGGCCTGGTAGTTTGGTTTGCCCTGTTCCCATCATGCACTGGGACAGGAACAGACTAATTTGCATATAGCCAAGTTCTGAGCTGGGATGGTGCAGTGAGCTAAAAAACGGTGATGGATCAAGCCCTGATCTTTGGACTGGGTAAGAGTGGTCTGCTTAATTCAGGCACTCTGTTCATCACCACCCCCCACCACCCCCTTTTCTGAATCGTAATATTGCTACAGCAGTACTTTTACGCTGCTTGAACTTGAACTGGCTATCAAGGGATTACCCGCAGGCAAGGCGGCGGGGCCTGACAAACTCCCGCTGATGATTTATAAAAGCTTTTTTCAAGTCCTAAAGGACGATATGTTAGCTATCTTCAGGCGGGCTCAGACTGGAGCGTATCCTAGGTCATGGGATGAGGCCAGCATCGTGTTTTTTAGGAAAAAGGGAAAGCCTGCAGATCGTGCAGCCTCATATTGCCCTATATCATTGTTAAACACCAATGGCAAAATCTATTCAAAAATATTGGCAGCAACGCTGGCAGCAGTGATTTCTCCACTGGTGTCAATACGGCAGCTCTGGTTCATCCCCAAACACGGAACAACAGACCATGTCAACCGGGTGATAGCTTTAATAGATCATGCTAATGGCACTGGTGAGGCTCTAAGTCTTATACTATTAGATGCTGAGAAGGCTTTTGACCAAGTTTCTTGGGCTTTTTTATGGGCTGTGATGAGAAGTCGTGGGTTTGGGCCACAGTTCATAAAAGCCTTACAGACGCTATATCAACAACCAATAGCTAGGATCTGTACCATGGGGCTACAATCGGCAGTAGTGTCTATACGTAGCGGAACAAGGCAAGGTTGCCCTTGCTCACCACTATTATTCGCTTTATATAGCGATCCGTTTTTAAAGATGATCGAGAAAAATTCACGGATACCGCCAGTAATGATACATCAACAAGAATACCGTGTTTTCGCATATGCCGACGATGTGGTTGTTGTTTCCCCAAAACCAGCAGTGGCAATCTTAGAGATAGAGCACCTGGCGGCTGTATACAGAACAGTCTCTGGTTATAAATTAAACACCGCCAAAACTCAGATATTATGTATTAATACTGGACCCTATGCAGATCCCAGGGTACTACAAGAGGTGATGTATCTGGGGGTAGGGGTAAGGGCCTCTGCCTCTGCCCTGGTAGAATCTAATTGGGCGAGGTTAATGTCCGGGATTCGGAAGCAACTAGATCAATCCAAATGTCTGCATTTAACATTAATAGGCAGATGCAATATTTTAAAAATGATGGTCCTACCAATTTTTTTTTTTTTTTTCCGGTGTGTACCATTGGAGATACCCCAGGCTAGCCTTATGCAGCTCCAATCCATGTGCATGAGATTTTTATGGGCACGTGGGAAAGCTCGGCATGCCAAGAGATATATGGTTTTACCTAAGGCAGTAGGTGGCTGGGCTGTACCTGATTTTGTGTTATATTATTATGCCTGTATGCTCCAGCACATGAACATACTGCTTACTGGGGTAGGACAGGTAGACCCAGCTGAACAGCCGTCTATATATAGTATGTTGTTAGGCACTGAAGCAAAAAATCAGCTTTTTCTCAACCTGGATTGGAGCTACTACAAGCGAACAAGATTTAAAGTTCTAATGGCTGCGTACAAAGTTTGGAATGCTGTTAAAAAAATATCCTGGTATACTCCACTGAGTGCTCCGATTTTCTTGCCAAGTGTATTTTGGGATCGGGTTGTGTATAGTTGGCGAGTCAAAGGGATAAATTGTGTGGCTGATTTATTTACAGTAGCTGGGCTAAAATCGTTTGAACAGCTTAAGGAGCAATATCAGCTTCCAAGCTCAGATTTCTTTAAATATTTACAAATCCGTGATCATTTGTGGAAAGCCCGATTGTGTATACAATCTAACCCCCTTATCGAAGCTAATAAGGAAGCAGCTCGGATAGATGTACTTTATAATCTAATGCTAGATGCTATGCCCAATGACTTAGAAACCCATACTAATAAATGGGAAAATAGATTAGGATGTCAAGGGATTTCACTTGAGACTTCAATTGAACTAGCGGGGCACCTATTTATGTCCGCTAATTTAGCTGCTCAACATTATAAAACTATTTTTTATCTGTACCACAAGCCTGATAAAATCTCAAAATGGGGAAGCGAACCGGATGGAAAATTGTGTGGTGCCTCTGCGGCTGATGTGGTGCACATCTTTGGTACATGTGCAGAGTTGAGGAGCTTGTCTGAGCATGTGGGTAGGTTTCTGTCTGAGATTGTGGGAACACCTATCCAGCTGTCACTTATGCAGATTTTATTGGGGGTAGAAATGGGTGCTGGTGCGGGTTCCGTGCCCAGTAACATTGTATATTTGTTTTTTGTAGCCACAGCAGTGCTTAGGCTTTGCGTAGCCTCGTGTTGGCTGCAAAAAGATGCTCCATCGTTTGATGCCTGGCGGGCGAGGTTCTTTGTCATGTTTAATATCGAACATAGTTTATATGCCCTGAAAGGCCGGCGGAAAAGGAAACTGGGGGAGCAAATCTGGGGGGCAGTTAGATCTTATTTGGAAGTGGATGTTTGAATACCCCTGACTTCATATGTATTTGTATGTATTTGCGCGCTTGTTTTTATGATTTAAGATTATCTTGATTCAGAAACTGCACGATGTCTGGTACACCTAATTTGTGACTAATTTTTGTATCGAATTATTATATCCGCCTTGCAATTTGCTGTTCTGAAGTATTGTTATGTACTCATGTATTTTTCAATAAATGAAAAAAAAAAAGTCATATACTTGTGGTATGTCTTTCAAGCTTTCCAAGGTTAGCTGATCCTATTAATGAATAGTCCTTGTTTCCATATTATGTTATGTTATAGCAACAATTTACCCCAGTAAGCTTTTATCAGGGGTCTCTGAAGAGGCAACAATATTACGCAATAGACCTGGGAAGACCTATGATATCCAATAAAGTGCATTTATAACAAGCTCTCATAGTTGTCTAGAAACTTTTTTATCAAGTAAAGATTAGTTGGAGGGTACCTAACACCCTATCATCATGCTATAAAATCATAAGAACCAGACTTTTTCAAACCAAGCAAGATCTATTAGCTAAAGACAAAATTGGTGGGCACGTCTCTTGACCTTAAAATTAATTGTGCACCGGGCCTTCGGAATACCATAGCCGGTGAATTTTCTTAAATACACATTTTCGCTTGACTTCTCCCCTACATGTACCTTTTCAGGAACTCTTGTTTACCGGCCTCCCGGCACCCCTAGAAACTTTATTAACAACTTAGCACCCGCAACAGCCAGCGGAGTCTGCAACCTACCGAACTACACCCTGCTAGGTGACCTCAATGTCCATTTAGATGACCCCCAGGATTCGGCAGCTACCGAATTATTCCACAGTCTTGAGGCACTAGAACTCTCCCAGCGAGTGTTGGGACCCACACACTCCAAGGGACATCTCTTGGATCCAATGTTTAGCAACTGTATTCCCCTTACAGTCAGTCCACCCATTCCCCTCCGATGGTCCGACCACTCCCTGATCCCATTTTCCTGGCTACCGTCAGGTTCACGCCCCACACCATCCCCCGTACCCAGGAGAGACCGCAACTGGTCAAAACTTATCTCCAATCAGTGGGCATCTACTTTGGAAGCTTCCGTCCCAGAAGGCAACCCTGATCCGGTTGTCAGTAATGACAATTTCAATAAATGGATCACCAATTCCTTAGATCACATTATTCCAATCAAAGACATCAAACCTAAACAGAGACCAAAAAGTGCACCATGGTACTCCCAGGACCTACGCAATCTGAAGAAGGAATGCAAAACATTTGAAAGAAAATGGCGCATTGATTACTCACAAGCCAGTAAAGATGCATACCGGACTGCCATAAAACATTATAAAAATGACATAAAAAACGCTCAAGCCATTTTTTTTTTTAAACAAAATAAACGAAGCAGCGTCTAAACCGAGGGAGATATACCAAATTGCAAAAACCCTGCTCAAACTTCCGGACAATTTACCAGATCCTCTGAGTGCTCAAACTCGCTGCAATGAGCAGGCCGAATATTTCCACAATAAAATAGCCATGATCTACTCCTCCTTCCCTCAAGCCCCTTACATCCAAACAGGTCACAAGGAAACAAGTCCGCCCCCTCCTGCCACCCTAGATACCTTCCCACCACTGGAGCCTACCATCCTGGAAACTATAATGCTCCAGGTAAAATCTGGATCTCCCAGTAACCCAGCCCCAGCTCAGTCACTCAGAACAATTACCCCCATTATTCTGCCCACCATCCTAAACCTGATCAACAACTCTCTATCCTCAGGTAGCGTACCACCCAGGTGGAAGCAGGAGACAGTTAGGGCCCTTCTGAAAAAGGCCAATCTTGATAAAAAAAAACAGGGAACTACCGCCCGATCTCCCTGTTACCATGGATAAGCAAAATTGCGGAAAAACATGTAAACCACTCCCTCACAAATTTCTTGGAAACGAACAACTTACTGGATACATCACAGACTGGATTCCGCCCCATGCACGGAACAGAATCTGCGCTCCTTGCTGTGATGGAAGGAGCCAAAATGATTGTGGATCAGGGCGGCACTGCGGCCATCATCTTATTGGACCTCAGTGCCGCCTTCGACACCGTAAATCATGATATTTTACTGCACAGAATCTCAGAACTAGGAATCATCTCTAAAGCAGCAGCCTGGCTCCAATCATTCCTTTCAGAACGTTTGTTCCGAGTTTGTGAGGGCAATGTCACCTCGCCCAGTAAACCACTCAGTTGTGGGGTTCCTCAGGGCTCCTCCCTGAGCCCCACACTGTTTAACATATACATGCGCCCCCTTGCTGAGATATTTTGCCCTTTTGGCGTTCAAATTGTGTCCTACGCTGACGACACCCAGCTGGTGGTAACTCTGAATCCCCCCTCCTCTCAACCAAGTGATCTAAGGGGCTGTATGGAGGCAGTATGCGCTTGGATGACCCAGTCTTATCTAAACTAAACGGAGATAAGACAGAGCTAATGGTACTGGGTAACCCCCCACAGAAATCCATTGACTCCATGTGGCCACCAGCACTGGGCCCTGCACCTTTAGCCAAGGATACCATCAAGAGCCTATGAATCTGGATGGACAATACACTGACTCTTAGCTATCGGGCAACCAAACTATCTGCCACCTGCATGGGCATCTTGAGACTCATCCGGAAGATCCTTTCGCTCCTGCCATTCAAAGCCAGACAGATCATGGTCCAGGGCCTAATTCTCTCCCGACTGGATTTCGGGAACGCCCTCTACCTAGGAGCCCCCCAACTAACCTTGAGAAAACTCCAGGTGATTCAAAATTGCGCTGCCCGCACTCTCTTGCGCATCCCCTGCCGCCAATCCGTGAAATCCGAACTATAAGATCTCCACTGGTTGCCAGTGAGGGAAATAATCGACTTCAAAAGCATGTGCATTGCCCACCGTGCCTACTGGAGGAAAGGAGCAATTCTGAACCACACCCTGATCACCCCCTACCATCCCAACAGACAGCTTAGATCGGCCCATACCTTCCAAGTCATCAATCCTAGGATCAGAAGAGAGAGGAGCGGAGGTAGAATGTTCTCAGTAAACGCGGCAAAACTCTGGAACTCTCTTCCAATCACCCTCCGATCAGAACCCAATATTCTGCTTTTCTGGAAATAATTAAAAACCCTTCTTTTCAGTAGATAATTCAGCCCCTGCCATACACACCCGTTGCTCTTAAGCGCTAGGATGCCTGCGGGTAGCTATTGCGCTATACAAATATAAATCCAATCCAAATACATCATGCACTTATGAAGGTTTGTAGTAAACTCACCTGCAGAGTTAGTTTTAGCACCTATAAGTAACAATGCTCATGCGAAGCTATATCAAACCCTGAACATCATATATTGCCCAGAGTCCTGCACAGCATCTGCAACACAAGCATGATAGATTGTTATATCCTTAAGATAGTATTTGGATTCTTAATCACAGCAGCAATTAGCTTTGAATTTGTGTTGAATTTGGGTTGGTGAACTATTGTCAGACAAACTGGGGTTGTTGAAACTGTGCACCGAATGTAACGATATACATTGTTTAGAGGAATAAAATCAAACGAAGTACTACATGTCCTGTGGAGTGTGTAATAACAGCAAGACTGATCATCAATCATTTCTAGGATTCAGAAGGGTTTTTTTTATTATTGCTGAGCCACTCTTTATAATTCTGCAACTCCTAGTTGTTACAGAGGACGTGCAGTCCATGACAGGATATGAAATACACTGGAAAAAGTTGTACATAGCAACCATTTCAAAGGCTACATTCTTGCATGCTTTGGAATGTGTAGGACTGAGATGGCACAAAGTTCTTGAGTTTTAGTATTCCATTGTCTCTTTCAAAGATTGTCAAACTTCATTTTGTCTATCTGACTGAGCACACCAAAAGAGATTTAAAGGATGGGGTGGATAAAATCTGGGGTTGTTGGGAAAGATCTACTCCATAAAAATTACTTTTCTGTCCAACTGCGTTAATTTCTTCAGTAATATATTCGTGTTTTTCTTAAACATATACACGTTTGATTTGTCCTTTTTGCCAATTCTGTGAGGGGCATGCAACCTAAGCCTGAAGCCTCTAGTTGACTTGAATGATCTGATTCTCCACATTTTTGGAATTACCATCATATACCATAAGAGGAGGTAATTGTTGCTGAGGACAAGGCATGACTGGTGATGGCATTCGTGGATGGGTTAAGGTTTCTAATTAGGGTTGAGAACATTTTGGTGGGTCGATTCATGATCCCTGCACTGATCGGTTCAGACGGAGACGAAACATTATGGTGCTTAAAAATATTTTGCCCACCAAGAAATTGTTTATGGAGGCTGTCCTTGAGATGGAGATTTTGTATGGTCTTGATTCCTAAAGCACCACTGTGGGGTAATTGTAAGTTTAAATTGTAAGAGTCACAGGGCGTGGAGGTCACTCTTTGAGATGGATGGCTGTTTTATTGAGCATTTGTATAGATAGTTGGGTGTTTTCTCTTTTAGAACGTTGCAAGAGATATATGGGTTTAATCAGAAAGAAGTTTTGAATTACTGGTGCAGTGGCAGCATTCTTGGGTGCATAGCTATTGAGATGAAAGCCTGTTTCAAGGGCAAAGTAATGATGGACTCCTCACTGTAAACAATACTGGTGCAGTGGACAATGCCATTGTCATACTAGTGTCTCAAACTATTTAAAAATAAAAGGGACTGGAAAAACAGAACTAAGTACCTATTTAAATGAGTAGTAATGTCTGAAAACTGATTGAGTGTGACACTGATTTGGTGCAAATCATAGCCCAAAAAAATAATTTGATAAGATTATAATGGCTTCTTACCAAGCTTTCCTTGTTTCATTTATATACAGTAGCTGGAGGTGTGGAAGAAAATAAAAGAAATCTTTAATTACGTGTGGACTGCATGCTGGTGATAGATTTTTGGGAGAGTATTTTTCATCAATGCACCATGGACTTTGAATGTACTTTAATGACTGATGAGCGGATTTTGATATTGAATCGATCACTGAGTTCTATGAGTTGGCAAAACAGAGAGAAACCTTAGTTCTTCCAAGGGTTGGTAGCAGGTAAGTTGGCAGTGTATAAAAACGACTGGACGGAGGCATTAGAATCCCCAAGGGTAGCAGCAATAGCATCACGCCTAAGACTTATTCAGTTTAAATACATACCCTGCGCTTATTTTACTAGATATAGACTGTGAAGGGCAGGCCTGGTAGCTTCCCCTACTTGTCTCCGCTATGGCAGCGCGGAAGGCACGTTCATACACACCATTTGGGAATGCACAGCGCTTAGCAGATTTTGGACTGGAGTTGTGAGCTGTTTATCAGAAGGACTGGGATGGGAAAAACCCCCGTCTCCTAAGCTTGCTCTATTATACGTCACTGAAGAGATTGGGGGAAACCTTTATAAAAGACATCTGCTATTCTAGCTTAAGGAGATATAGCTAGGGCATGGAAAGACACAGCCCCACCCAAAATGGGAGCATGGAAGGCGGGTCTGGATTGGTGCATGGATCAGGAGCAACCTATATTTAAGGCATGGGTAACCGCAGAAACACTCCAAAATCTGGAAACATTGGGCAGACTTTCGGGGTCTCATTTTGGAACCCCCTGCACCACGCACTACTGATGTGGAAACCTCTGGAGGACAATTCATGGGGAAAAGTGATGGCACAAGAGACTACATCTTATGTGAATTGGCTTGATGGGTATGATAAATGGACTACTGCATTGTACATGCACACCTGGTTGTAAAGTTATGAGCTGATATTCACAGACCTGAAATGTTTATTTTTCTATTTTGTAATTGTCATATAGAAGTCACCAGCCTGATTCTTACAATACTAATCAGTATTAATTGTATTTCTTCAGAAATGTAGCTGTCTTATCTGCTGACGTAATAAAAATGTGTATTGAAAAAAAGGAGGCCGTCACAAAGCATACATATGGTGTCTCTAGCTGCTGAAGAACTAAAAGTGCTGCCATTTTGTTTCGCAGGCTACATTTCCTCAGTAATGGGACAACAAATGTTTTTCTCTCCATCTCATTAAACGGACAATAAAATAGAATATGTACAATCGACTACTTTAATTTAGCATCACATGGACACACCGAGAGTAGATTCAATGAGTATGAGTTTGCGGGATAGCCCAGAGTTAAAGGACATAATGTAGGCGTAATCGGGTCAAAATGTAATGATGATGTGGATTTTCAACAAAAGAAAGATAGGAAGAAGGGCCATGTAACACAGAATGTAAGGCGTAATATGCACTTATTGTACGTTTTTCTTTATTTCTATCCCATCTGTCTTGTGTGCTTTTGGATATAAAAAGTTTTTTTAATCTTGATTTGGGAAAGATTTCAAAATAAGTTGGATTTTCATAAAGATCTGCCAATGCCAAAGAAATAAGTGTGTGTATGATGTAAAATAACCATGGGATTTTGAGGGCGTGGTCTAAATTCCTAATATCTTTTATAATGAGCTGATTTAATTGTACCGTATTCCTTTTCCAAATTGATAGCCATAATAATAATGGGGCCATTTTAATAGTATTGCTAATAAAAGGTAACCTATTTCTTTATGAGGAATATGGTTGGAACAATAACTAGGGGCAGAGAGAGTAGCCTTTTAGCAAACCTATACTCTATTGTTTGTAAGAACTCAACTTGTGCTAAACCCCAAATTGTGACCCCCATATGTCACCGCAGGTATTGTTTTTGATAAATAAATTATGACCATTTCCTGTATTGGTTTGTTACCTACATTTTTGGCAAATCTAAAGACTGCAGCTATACTTTTGGTCATATGGTTATCTCTAGATGTCACCATCTCATTCCATCTTAATTTAGAATGAAAAAAAAATGCCTAAATACGAAAATTGTCCATGTATTAAATTCCTATCTTCTATATGAAAACGTACTTTCTTTTCATTATCACCCCCTACCATCATGACAAAGAACTTATTTTATTAACATATAAATCCAAATCCGTCATGAAGTACACATAATTCGCAATACAATTTTGCAAGGACAGGGGAGTTCTCTCCAACAGTATCGCATCATCCGCGTATAGCAGGATAGGGAGAGGCATTGAGTCTGCATAGGGAATGTCTTTACTCTTTTCAACCAAGACCTCATTTAGTTTATTAGTTTATAATGAGAGGAGAAAAGGGGCAAGGACGCAGACTTGAATCACTCCTTTTTCAATGTAAAAGGGTTTGGTACATTACCCCTGCTTCCCAATGCAGACCATCGCCGTTGCTCGTGAATATTTTGCCTAATAAAGCGAATTATCGCAGTATCCAGACCCATCGCCTCCCTGATGGGCCACAATTTGTTATGGGCCACATAGTCAAATGCTGCAGATACATCCATGAAGGCCATATAAAGAGGGCCTTGCTTAGCTATAGAGTATTTGGCCACTAGTAGGGATAGGTTGTAGTGTAGTTCCTATATTCCCAATAGGCTCTGCGCATTGGAATAATATAAACAGCAGTGTAGACGTAGGACTGAGGTCGACTAGGTCTCTACTGACTATATTAGACTTAAGGTTTGCCAGCTAGCTCAGAGGTCACTAGAAACTTTCTCGAATAAACGAGGAGGAGTTTAACCTCCCTGGATAGACAAGAAGGGATTAGCTTCTGACAACTATAAAACATGACAATTTGCTCCCTCAGAATAAGAGTGTATCTCTAGAGGCGTATGAAAACAATAGACAGCTATTTCACTCAGTCAAGTGTGCATACTTAGTTTCACCAGATTGCAGAGATTAGAGAGACGGGCGTTTTCAATAAAAGGTGTTATTTATTGAGCAGTCTTCTTTCTCATGCAAGAGAAATGAATTGCCACAATTGCAATACTCATAGTAAAGTAAAGTGCGTACAGTAAAAGGAGTATTATGAAATAATACTGTAAAAGCATTGATATGGTTTCTAAGCCATATGATACTTTAAAATAGATAAAATATATACATACATATATACATTGACTAACGTACTCAACTGGTGCTTCTAAATACGCCTACCCCGGTGTACCTGACCTAAGCCTAATACGTGGGAAGGAGTAAGTAAGTAGCAGCTTAAGTTAAGTTGGTTTTGCCAAGAATCTGAATCAAGAATTCTCTTTAAGGCTTTAGTCAGCTCCATACCTGGGTATTAGAAAGCAGGAGGTCTGGTATCTCTCTCTCAGGACTCGATATCCCAGTAACCCGCGAGGGTATCTGGAAACACCGGAGCTGGATTTCTCGGCAGGAGAAAAGACAGCGTCTCTCTCAGTGCGTCAAAGGGGAGAGGCGGCGTCCATGGGCTCTCGCATCAGCTGGGCTCTCGGGCAAGTAGATAGCCGCTCTGCTCCAAACCACCGAGTGTTTGCTTAAGGCAGCGTTGGTATATTTATACCTGAAATGTGCCGGGTTTGACGTAAGGTTGGACATAAGACGTCAATAAAGATGTCACTAAGAACTGGCCGTTCTTACAGTGCTTACAGGAGTTCTAGGACGAAATCAAAACAAAAGCAATGGGGATTTCCCAGGTTGCTGGAGGTTTGGTTTGTTTAGAGAACTCGTTGTGCTTTCTAGGAGTCCGGGGAAGTAGCCTTGCTTAATGCGGACTGCATGGGCTACGACTAAATATGGATACAATTCTTATGCCTTTATAAGGATATTATTGATTATAACCGTACATGGGCATAAAATAGAAATATCGAATTAGGTTCCTAGATAGAAACACAATACCCACTCCACGATCTAATGTCCATCATTACTAAAACTAAGCAATAGTAAACATATAAAAGTGCATGTGTTTTTCCAACCCACCCCAAAATACATACTTTGCATTTGAACTGGTATATGGTAAATACACGAAAATGATTATTGGTACTGTACGCTTTTCAAGCAGTGTTATCATTCAGAAAAAAGGATTGCATATAATTATCAGCTGAAGGAATTGCGAAAATTACACATGAAATGGCTCTTAATACAGAAGAGAAGGTCGAGACCATTCCATCACATAATAATACAAATGCTTGTACTTGTGCTAGAGGTTGAGGTAATATATTGTCTCTAGAGTTCCTAAAATAGAAGCTCTGTTCTTTAAGAATAGTTCTACTTTAAGTAGAAAAAGGTAAATATTTTGGAAGGGAAAAAAAATAATTTCGCTTCAGGGGAAAAATAGTTCCAAATGTTTTCAGTAGCTTTTGTTTATCAAAGCTGAAGGCCGAATTCAGAGTTCAGGGAACGCTGTGTGCTTGTTTGCTTAAAAGGTTATTCTTTCTGTTCAGGGGAGAACATCCTTTCAGACAGACTCGCAAAAAATTGGTCTACGGCTTCAGGTGAAAGTTCGACCAAGTTTGAAAATGCCGCACCAGTACAGTCGTGAGAATGATTGCTATCATCGATGTCAGGATCAGCAATGCTCACAGAAGGTCGTACCTGGGTGATGCTGCTCTCATCTCGTACTTCACTGCCACATAATCGTAGTGATGAAGTCTCAACGAATGCCGTCATCAGAATGGGTAGCCGCTGGGGACAACGTGATGCATGAGCCGTTACAGGACTTAGCAAAGTATCTGTATCCAATGGTACTGCTGATGGTAGTGTAAGACAGACGTCCAACACGCATTCTTCTCCGCATAGCATACATCGAAGCACAGGTAAGATGCAATTCTGCCAGATGGGTCTGAATGAAAGAAACCAGGTCATATTCAGATCTCTTAGCCGGGCTAATCCAAGGACTTTAGTTATGCGGTCCCGATAGCCTATAGCTAGGATCGTTTCTTCCATCGTTGCTGGAGTCTTGTCTGCGACTTGGCTTGCCATATCGGAGCAGAAGGATCAAAAATAAAATTCCTGCAACGAGTCCCAAAAGAAGTGGTAGGCCGCCAAAGACAGAATGGACAAAATTAGGAAAAAGGCCCAGAACTGTTTTGATGGGTGTTAACAGTCCCGAAAAAATTGTCTTAAATACATGTGGGATGCCACTGGTATCTGACATATTTAGGATTTGGCTTAGCATTTCTGCTAAATGCACGGGGCAATTTGTTGATACAAGGCTATGTATCTCTGCCGTTGTCCTTGCAACTTGCAGATCATAGGCTTCTGTTGATGATGTTAAGGGCACAGTAGTCTGTAAAAGAACAGACTTTATTCTGCTTAAAGTATCAATTTGAATAGAAGAGATATTCAAAGAAGGCCAAATTGTTGCCTCCGTATCTGGAGTGCTGTTTGGATACAATACTTGCATACAGCAAGTGACCATGGAACTCACGCTGACGAGATGGGCTTTCCCTGGCACCATGCCACAACAGCTGTGGTCCACTATTAGAATATAGCTCCCGTTAGAAAGCCGTCTAAAGAATGGCTCTATTTGTGTTGCAGGTGTGCCGTGCTGGTGACATGAAAGGTTATTTGAAGTCCCCTCACAGGCCCCATGCAGGTTAATACCTTGACACAGAAGTATACCGCTCAGTGATCTTTTACAATTTTTACCACTAAGAAATACATTCTGTTTCTTTTCACTGTAACATGTGTGTGTATAAGGTAATTTCCATGATGACTTGATGTACCCTTTACCCAACCTTTCATACTGGCCCGCTGGTATATACTCTTGGCAGTATTTAAATTGGAAAGTTGTTATCGGAATTGTAATTATTCCATGTATTATCCATTTAATGACAGGTCTTTCTGACATTGTCAATGGTAATCTCTCAAGTTTTTCAATGCTCAGAATCGTATAGTCTGCTCCTTTTTGTGCCAAACTGATTTGTCAAAGTGACACCCCCTGCACCCTTGCTAAAATCGGTATTTACCGATTCTGTAATTACAGATTCGGTATTGCCCATTGATTCCTATGGGCTTCACAGCCCATAGGAATCAATAGGAAATACCGATTCGGTATTTCCAGATTCGGTAAATACCGAATCTTAACGATTCGGTATTTCCACATCTGGAAATACCTACATCTCCCCCCTTCATATTTACCACTTCTTAAATACCGAATCGGTAAAATTCGGTATTTAAGAGGTGGTAAATATGAATTACCTACATCTGGCCCCATGTTCTGTAAATTTTGCTGACATTACTAAATCTGACATCATATCATTAATACTTTCAAAGTCCCAATCATCAGAGAATGCACTTGGTTTTACAAAGTCACTTAATGAAACCTTGAACTGATGTGAATATTTCAAGAGCTCCACCGGGCCATAGATTACATAATCCGTTTTGTCCCATGCTACCAACGGGGTATTGGATTGGCTGTGACATTCACTGATGATAGTTCTCTTTTCTCAATGTGAGATGACTTGTGAGGCTTTAGGACCAAGTTGATGTTCTGACTTGCTGTGTCCATTGTACTGTATTTTCCCTCAATGAATTTTCCCAAACAAAGAACCATGATGAGCCAAAGCAGGAGGAAAAGTACACCTAACACAATCCAAAATTCAATCCATGGAGAAATCAGATAGGTTTCTTTGAGTTGATGAGAGTTCAGTTACTTTATCTTTGAGAGTTTTTGTTGCTGGCGTTTCTTCAGGTTCGCTCGGATCTTCAGAAAAGTTATCGAAATTGATGAAGTAGCCAGATGCAGTTCTGTCAATTGTTGGAATTGCTTCCGGATTTTCAGTTGCTTTTGCATTTTTTGTTTCATTAGCATAGTCTGAGGCTACATCGTTGTAGACAGGTGTTTCTTGACGAACTGTTGCAATTTGGGTTTCAAGAGGCATAAGTTCCATGGCTTAGTTGCATAGTCCTTTTTTATTCACTGCAGTTTTATCAAATGTGATTAGTCTCTCAGTTTGAACCTCTTGTATTGTAGCAAATTTTGGTACTCTGCTATTGGGAGTCCACTGGGCCTACTACTTATTATTGGCCACATGATTGTGGTTTTACCAGGTCAATGGATACAACTCGGTTCTCCTTTTTACCAGAAAGGGGCGGTAGTACAACTGATCTTGTTCCGTTGACAGCTAAGACAGGTACTGCTTTTCTGTAAGAAGGCCCAAATTCCTTCTTCACCACGATCTCTCTGACCAGATCCCCAATCTTTGGAATCCAGACAGGCCTTGCTGGGACAGGTGGTGGTTTATCTTCAGTGGCTGTTGGCTGCTGTTTTAACTTTACGTTGCTCAGGCCTTTTCTTGTTTCATTTAAGTCCCGTAAAATAGCCAAACAATCTTTGATATCAAAGCATTTTTCTTCTACCACCGAAGTCTGACTATCAAGGTCCTGAATATGCATTCTAGTCCCGAACAATAGTTCGTACGGACTGAAACCTTTCAGAGAATTTCTTGGCAGATTATTAAGACTACGTTGGACACTTGTTAAATGCTGGACCCACCCATCACCCGAACCTAATACCCTCGCCGTTATAGATTGCTTTATGTCCCGGTTTTTTCATTCCACTACCGCATGTCCCTCAGGATGGAAGGGACAAGAGTACCGCAATTCAATGCCCGAGAGCTAAAAGCAGGACCCTGGTCAGAATCTAGCACGGCAATTGCGTATGTGCCGATATGGACTCGCAAATCTTTTATACAGTTCTGGCGTCAGCCGAGCGCTGCTGTCTACATTTTAAGTGAATCTGGTCTTAAACATAAATGGGACGCATTTCTACAATCGGATTTCTGCGTATAGATAGCCTTATGCTTTCTAAAAGAAGGGTCCTGGCATTACTCCGGTCGGTTCACCACTGCGATCTCTGTTGCAGTTTGGATAGCCCTTCGCAAATTTGTAGTTATGCAGGCTCATCCCGTCCACCAGTATTCTGATTGTAATTCTTTCAGAGATTCCTTGATCTCTTGGTGCCTTAGACCCAATCCCATGTGTGCTTCTTGAATCAAGAAGACTCTCCTGTTCGTGTTTGGAATTACTCTATCCCCCCACTCCAGGGATTCGAGCAAAAGGAACGGAGTTTGCATCGATTATGTAAGTATAATTGAGTGGATAGTTCACAGGTAATGCTGCACAGTCGCTTTTTGAAGACGTTTTTACCGCCAGCATTGTTTCCCCGTCTATATATTTTTCTGAACGCTTTTTTGTGGCTACGGAAGCCGGTTTAGTTGCTTCCGCTGTGGCTGTGTTAGCCAATTAATTCCCTGCAACGTGAACGCCATCACGCTGATGACTCAGTGTATGTATCACGTGAGTCTTTTGTAGTTCCTTCTGCAAAAGAACTACCTGTTCCCAAAGCTTGTTATGCTTTATTGTGGCACCTGTGTCATCTTTGTAATCGTTTTGAACCCAGTTCTGCAAGTCGTTATTGTAAGATTTGACGCAGAAATGCGAATCGCACACTGTTAGTGTGGGGAATTCGCGATTGGCATTTTCAAGCGCCATCTTTAAGGATCTTATTTCAGCTCGCTGAGTTGAACAGTTTCTGAGTGATTCAGTTTTGGTAATTAACGGTCTGAATTTACCCAAGCGCCAACGACCTTTAACGATCGCGCAAGCTGCGTTGTAGGATTTTTTCTCTACATCGTAGTGTTGTGCAAATCTGTCCATGTAGATAACACATGTGTATTGCGGTAGAATTTCGATTGGCAGAGGATATTCTTCTTTATATTCTAGATTTTCTAGTTTTTTCATTTTCGGGTCAAAATAGTATTTCACGTCTTTTGCAGCAAGATCATTTTTCCATTGTATCCTTTTTGGATCTAATGCCACAGCAGTCAAATTGCGTTGGCTTGTTAATGCCTCAAAGGCTGATTCTGCTGTTAAAACAGTTATCCTTCTCTCTTGGGCTTGGGCTCTTTCTTTTGCTACAGCAGTTTGAACCACATTTACAATGTTTTCCGTAAGACTGAATGTTTTTTCAGCTTGTGTGTACAAGTGTGATTTGTAAGCTATTGGTACCTTTTCTCCCTCATTAGAGGTCAGGTATGTGAATCCGTATCTTCCTGGGATGACTCGGATTACAAGGTTGCGTATGTTTTCGCGTGTTTGCAAATTTGTTTTAGCTAACATGTCTGTTTGCAATGATCTCACAATTTCTGTGTGTTTTTGAGTCCAATTGATTGGTTTAAAATCAGATTGTATTAATTCATAGAGAGGTTTAACCCTCTCTGCATAATTTAGAATGTATGTTCTTCCGAAATTCAGGAAACTTAGTATTGATTGTAAGTTCTTCAGCGTTTTAGGTGCTTGGAGTACAGCGCACTTCTCTAAGAAGTTGTCTGCTAGGCTTTTGCCTTCACTTGATAATTCATATCCTAAAAATAAGACAGTTAGATGGGCAATTCGTGACTTTTTAAAGTTGAATTTGTAACCCTCAGCTGCAAACCCCAGTATTATGGTGTTCACTCTTTTCAAATGAGTCTCCAGGTCATCATCTGTGAGATAGATGTCATCGACATAAGATAATGCCTCATCATCATATATTTGTAGTAACTCTGTTACCCTTGCTGAGAATAATCCTGGGCTATTCTTGAATCCCTGTGGGAGTCGACAGAAGTGTTTTTGCGACCCCATTATTGAGAAAGCGGTCAAATACCTGCTTTCAGGTGCAATGTTTTGACAAAAGAATCCATTAGAGATGTCTAATATCGTTTTATATTTTTTGCGCACGATGTTATTTATTAGTGCTGCACTGTGTGAGTTTTGTACTGCAAATGTTTTGCAACATGAGTTAAGGTGTCTGTAGTCCAAAACTAGACAATATGAATCGTCTGGCTTGGAGACAGGATTGTTCATTTGAGAGGTGCATGTTTCCATCACCCCTTGGTATTCAAGTTGATCTAAGATCTCCCTGACTTGCTTTTTAGCTTCTTGCTTAATTGGGTACTGCCTTTGTGCAGCGAGTTGACATTTTAACTGGATTTTATGAGGAGGAGAGTCCTCATCCCATCCTACATGATTTTTGTATAATGCAGGAGCTTGGGCTACTGCCCATTTTCTTGCATATGTATATTTTCTATGAATTGGAATATGATTTGAGAAGGCAGGTATAATCATTTCGTCGCCATGAGGGCACTCCCTGACAAACTCTGGTGGCCAGTCTTTCTCAGCTAAAAGGATGTCATAGCCTTTCGAAAGGTTATCCCAAAAGAGACCTCTTACTTTCCTGGTCTTGTCCCCCTCTATACGCAGTGTTATTTCGTATATTTTATGAGGTTTGCTAACTCTGGTATCTGCAGTTTCCACTTGAATGTATTCATTCGTGTTCACTGTCTCCAGAAGATTCATCAGGATCTTGCGAGCTATGGTCACTTCTGCTGCGCTGTCTAGCATTGTCTGGGCCCACTCTCCGTTTTTCAGTTGTGTCCTCAGTATCCTCGGCATGTTTAATTTTAATACTGGCTACCTTCTTTTTTGGAAATTGTAATTTTTTACTTTGATGAGCAGGTTCCTTGTCTTTGGACTTGACGTGCTCTTCCCTGTGTTCTGACCGTCCTCTTCGTTCCGATTTCTGCGAGGAAGTCTGAAAAGATCGAGAGGGACGTGTATCAATATCTTGATATCTATCAGGTTTTCTTAATTTATCCCTATCTCTAAGGTTGTATCTTTTCTCAGAGGGCTCCCTCTGGGGAGACTTGTTTCCTTGGTCCGGAGATCTGTCTCTCCGTCGAGGAGACCTTCCTCTGGACTGGAATCTTTTTTCTTTGGGAGTGGATTGTTTATTTCCATCCCAGCTCTTTTTTGAAGTGTTTAGATTATTTTTAATAAATATCTTTTCAGGATTTTCAGTTAGTTGGGGTTTTACTGGTTTCCCACCCAAACTATCTCTACCTAGTTCTTCATAGGATTTTTCTATGATTCTGGCAATTTCAAATGGTTGGTCTGCTATATCTGTTTCTTTCAATTTCTGGCGGATCGCCACAGATGCTGCTTCTCCTTTTATGTTGGCTAATAATATAGCCGAGACCTGCTTGAAGTCTTTCAGTAATTTCATACCCAGAGTTAAAGCAGGTTCTGGACCGTATTCATTTTGAATCTGTCTTAGTACATCTGGTATAACCGCCATGGACGGAACACCATGTGTTTTTGTGTAGATGGAAGCAAAGACTGTGCCCTAAGTGTCACAGTCCTCCACATGTGGTGCGATCCCCATTGGAAGACAGATAGTCAGAATTCTGTGTTTCTCAGTAGGTGTAGTATCAGGAAATACTGCCTCTATTTGAGTTATTTTTTGTGCTAACCAGAATGGAATTTGTTCCCGTTTTGTGGGTACTTTACCAAGACATGATTGTATGTTCTGTGGTGTAATCTTGTTTGTGTTCCCCTGATGAGGGGTCAGCTGTGGAATGTTAATTGCTGGTTGGACTGTTGAAGTCCGCATTACATATTGGAACAATTGTCTATGTATTTTAATTAGTATTTTTAGCTGGGCTAAAAGTTCCAGGTCTGACATTTTTTCGATGTCTGGATGTGGTGTGTAGCTGGCTAGAACCGGCCACGTTGCTCCTGGTCTACCTAGTGGACCGAGCCTGGTGATGTGATTATTATGTTTTAGGGCGCCTTTAAACCACAGCAGGTGCTCTTGGTAATTTAATGGGATTTCAACTTCCTCGAAAGGAGTGTATTCATCCGGAGGTTCCTCTATTTTGTAATAGTGGAAGTCGTGTGTCACAGCATTTGCTGCTGGAAAGTGTATCCATGAATAGAATACCTCTGTCTGCCGATATTCATGGGCCTCTACCACGAATATGACTGTACCACCTCGCGATGTCAGTCCATTTTCTATAAGTTTAATAGTTATAGTTCTTCTTACGTTGACCGGAATAAGTATAACATTCGGGTCATTCTGTTGGATAGTTGTGTCATCCAACAACAGTTGAGACGCTGTAGCTAGCATCGCTTTCTTTGTCTCCGTCAGGCATTTTACTGACAGAAAGTTTTTTGGTTGCAGATCAGGTTTCAAGGGAAACAAAGATTAGGTGCACAATATTTTGGAACACTGTATCCTTCAACGTTGACTAAACCAAAAACTATACATAGGAATCTCTTCCTACTAAGTTCCGGCAGATTTTAACCTTTTACCCACTCCAGACGTCTTTTGGAGTATTTACGGGAAAAAAGGGGTATGTGTGAAAAAGCACGACTGAGTTACTCTAACGTCTTGCGTTAGATTTATCGCCTTACCAAACGTTGGGCGCCATGTAGTGTAGTTCCTATATTCCCAATAGGCTCTGCACATTGGAATAATATAAACAGCAGTGTAGACGTAGGACTGAGGTCGACTAGGTCTCTACTGACTATATTGGACTTAAGGTTTGCCAGCTAGCTCAGAGGTCACTAGAAACTTTCTCGAATAAACGAGGAGGAGTTTAACCTCCCTGGATAGACAAGAAGGGATTAGCTTCTGACAACCATAAAACATGACGACTTTGCTCCCTCAGAATAAGAGTGTATCTCTATAGTCGTGTGAAAACAATAGACAGCTATTTCACTCAGTCAAGTGTGCATACTTAGTTTCACCAGATTGCAGAGAATAGAGAGACGGGCGTTTTCAATAAAAGGTGTTATTTATTGAGCAGTCTTCTTTCTCATGCAAGAGAAATGAATTGCCACAATTGCAATACTCATAGTGAAGTAAAGTGCGTACAGTAAAAGGAGTATTATGAAATAATACTGTAAAAGCATTGATATAGTTTCTAAGCCATATGATACTTTAAAATAGATAAAATATATACATACATATATACATTGACTAACGTACTCAACTGGTGCTTCTAAATAAGCCTACCCCGGTGTACCTGACCTAAGCCTAATACGTGGGAAGGAGTAAGTAAGTAGCAGCTTAAATTAAGTTGGTTTTGCCAAGAATCTGAATCAAGAATTCTCTTTAAGGGTTTAGTCAGCTCCGTACCTGGGTATTAGAAAGCAGGAGGTCTGGTATCTCTCTCTCAGGACTCGATATCCCAGTAACCCGCGAGGGTATCTGGAAACACCGGAGCTGGATTTCTCGGCAGGAGAAAAGACAGCGTCTCTCTCAGTGTGTCAAAGGGGAGGGGCGGCGTCCGTGGGCTCTCGCATCAGCTGGGCTCTCGGGCAAGTAGATAGCCGCTCTGCTCCAAACCACCGTGTGTTTGCTTAAGGCAGCGTTGGTATATTTATACCTGAAAGGTGCTGGGTTTGACGTAAGGTTGGACATAAGACGTCAATAAAGATGTCACTAAGAACTGGCCGTTCTTACAGTGCTTACAGGAGTTCTAGGACGAAATCAAAACAAAAGCAATGGGGATTTCCCAGGTTGCTGGAGGTTTCGTTTGTTTAGAGAACTCGTTGTGCTTTCTAGGAGTCCGTGGAAGTAGCCTTGCTTAATGCGGACTGCATGGGCTACGACTAAATATGGATACGATTCTTATGCCTTTATAAGGATATTATTGATTATAACCGTACAAGGGCATACAATAGAAATATCGAATTAGGTTCCTAGATAGAAACACAATAAGGTTAGAGCACTGATCCACTGTGCCCCAACCCTTCGTAAATCCATACTGACCTTCTGCAAAGACCTTATTTTCAGCTACCCAGTCTTTCAGCCTATTTAGCAATAACCATCCCATTAGTTTTGCTGTGCTATCTATTAAGCAAAACCAAAGGGGATGATGGACGGAGTGTTGAACATTACAAGCACTCACCCCCAGTCAACTGATCTGGGTTTAATCCATCATCATTCTTTAGCTCACTCCGCCACCCCAGTTTAGACATGGCCATATGCAAATCAGTCTGACCCTGTGCCTCATGGGAAAAATCCAGCCCGAACTGCCAAGCCATGTCTTCCCTGGACCGGAAACATGCATCCTGGGACCGGTTTCTGGCTAATCAGCCATCATCAGCCAGGCTAGCTTGAATCCATTGGTAAAGTGAGCAAGGGACCCACGTCTGGGCATACCCTGCCAACTTAGGGCGAACAAAGCAAAACCAAAGAGGATGATGGATGGAGCGTCTCAACATTGCAATCACTCACCACCAGTCAACTGATCTGGGTTTAATCCATCATCATTCTTTAGCTCACTCCTCAACCCCAGTCCAGGCATGGCCATATGCAAATCAGTCTGACCCTGTGTCTCATGGGAACAGTCCAGCCCGAACTGCCAAGCCATGTCTTCCCTGGACCGGAAACAAGCATCCTGGGACCGGTTTCTGGCTAATCAGCCATCATCAGCCAGGCTAGCTTGAATCCAGTAGCAAAATGAGCAAGGGACCCACGTCTGGGCATACCCTGCCAACTTAGGGCGAACAAAGCAAAACCAAAGGGGATGATGGAAGGAGTGTTGAACATTGCAAGCACTCACCCCCAGTCAACTGATCTGGGTTTAATCCACCATTATTCTTTAGCTCGCTCTGCCACCCCAGTTCAGACATGGCCATATGCAAATCAGTCTGACCCTGTGCCTCATGGGAACAGTCCAGCCCGAACTGCCAAGCCATGTCTTCCCTGGACCGGAAACAAGCATCCTGGGAACGGGTTCTGGCTAATCAGCGGTCATCAGCCAGGCTAGCTTGAATCCAGTGGCAAAGTGAGCAAGGGACCCACGTCTGGGCATACCCTGCCAACTAGGGCGAACAAAGGAATACCAAAGGGGATGATGGACGGAGCGTTTGAGCAAATCAAACTCTCACCCCCAGTCAACAGATCTGGGTTGAATCCATCATCGTTCTTTACCTCACTTCACCACTCCAGTTCAGATACAGCTATATGCAAATCAGTCTTGACCCTGTCCCCCATGGAAACAGTCCAGCACAAACTTCCAATCCGTGTCGTTAATGGCCACCTCAGTGTTGACCAGGGTGCCGTCGGGACAGGTCAGGGACAGGATAGCAGTTGAGGGCCCCTCCCTATTGAGGAGCAGAGCAAACAGGTTACCTAGCTGATCACGGTCTTTCAGCAGACTCTGACCAAAATCTCTGAGTAAATCTATCCAGTGCATCTAGCTTATCCTCTACCCAATGTTTTGCAGTCACCACATCACAGCCTCCGATTGAGTCACCCAGAATTCTCACCTGGAGGTGAGCTAGCGCCTCCTTCACCTGCGTTAAGTTATGTTGCAGATGTTTTTCAGTCCCATAGATAGCACTCATTCAATCCCCCTCAGCACCACCTTCAGTGCATCACGTTCCAGGGCTCTTGCATTTGTCATTCACCGATTATGGTCAATGTGGGTATCAATGGCAGTGCCCACATTAAGAGTAAACCCTGTATTTTTCATGATCTGAGCCGGTAGGGGCCACAGCAGAACTTTTGCCCACTCAGGCAGTGCACAGTACTGCATCACGCGGGGAATGGTTGGAGTGAAACTGAAATAGGTACTGGTCCTTGCTGATCTTAGGAGTTAGATTCTGTGTGATCAGGAATCTATCAAGTATGTTACAGATGGCATGGACTATTCAATAATTGAGAGAATTTGCAAGCTTCCAGGTGCATTTCGGGCCACACAACCACAATTGTGAGATTGGTTATTGCTTCTTGTAATATCTTGGTAATGCCTGGTTTAGTACCGGACAGAGATGGATGTCTATCCCAACCGTGGTCCACTATACAGTTATAATCTCCTCTCCAAATTAGTAGCACATCCACATAAGGTACAACTGCATCTGACAGGGAGTAAAAGTGCATCCTATTGTCTATGTTAGCAGCATAGTTGTTCAACAGATAAATCTCCATCCCATCTAGTAGATCATATACCAAAACACAGTGTCCCTCTATGTCAGCTAATGAATATTTGTGCTGAAAGAGAGTTCCGGAGTCATCCAAATAAGGACCACCCCAAGCATAGGATGAATAAGTTGCAGCAGCTATTTGGCTTCTCCACTTCTTGCGAACCTTAAACACTTCCTCTTTCTCCATTAAATGCGTCTCCTGAAGGAAATGGCGATAGAGTAGCTCTTAAGGAAGGTATGCGCTCTGTATTGTTTCATAAAGTTATTGAGGCATGGATATACTAAGTGATACAGTTTCCCGGTGTGGCCACGTTGTGTTAGTGAACTGTGTGACTGCTCCAGATATCCAAGGAACCTTCCAGGATGGCACGCCACGCCTAGTGAGCCACATCGGCAAGCATTTTTTGTCGTACCCTTCACCCAGGTCACAGGTGCAATTCCAATAGATTTTACCCAATAACTGCTAAACGACATGCATAACTTTCCCCTCCCCGGGAACACACCAATACAAGTCAACAATCTGTGCCTCCCCATTGGCCCTATTGAAAAGTCCAAACCAGACTTAAGTAATTAACAGATGCAACTAGAAACAGTGGGAGGAAGAAATAATTGGTACAGGTGTAGATAAAACCTGAAAGCAGATCACTAAAGGCAGTGGCAAGGCTGCCTACACCTGACCCTGCGTACAGACTACATCCGTTGCCTCTTAAGGAACTATACGCCTTCGGCGCGGCCGGCTCAGGAGCCCGGGAATGCAGGCTCTGCAGGTACAAACGTGAGTCACTGGCCCACCTACTATTCTGCTGCCCGGCCCTGCGCATGGCCCGCAGCCTCTACCTTAGGCCAATTCTAAGACAATCAGGAATCAAAGGAGGCGACCATCTACCTCTATACCCTGACAACGGTAAAGCACATGGCCTCCTTCGGAAAGTTCATCTACCAGACACGAACTCTGCTAATGGCCCCGGAGGGCCTCCGTTCATAGAGACTTTGTTGACCTATGCTTCAACACGATCCTCACCCACCGCAACCCCGCCCCCCGGGCACCACAAACTTCTTTGGTTTTAACTTTTGTAATTTTATAACCTCGTATTATGTTTTTATGTAATGGTTTTGAGTAACCAAACAATAAAGAATTCATTCATTCATTCATTACACCTGACCCTGTCCTCCCAGGATTGATGTTCATGGTGACCTGAGGGCTCCCTCCAGTAGGCCAGCTCAGACCAGTATGTGTAGAGGTCGAAACCATCATTCACCTTCCAGCCACCCAGCTAGGCTACCATCAGACTAAAATCTCTCCCTAGTACAACAGTTTACGATTCGTAGGAGAACTTAGGGCTAGATGTAGGTAAATGTTATTTACCGATTCATAAATACCGAATTTTACCGATTCGGTATTTATGAATCGGTAAATATGAAGGGGGGAGATGTAGGTATTTCCAGATGTTGAAATACCGAATCGTTAATATTCGGTATTTACCGATTTGGTAAATACCGAATCGGTATTTCCTATTGATTCCTATGGGCTGTGAAGCCCATAGGAATCAATGGGAAATACCGATTCGGTAATTACCGAATCGGTAAATACCGATTCCATCAAGGGTGCAGGGGGTGTCACTTTGACACCCTCCTGCACCCCAAAAATAGGCATGTGCGCCATGTGGCACACAGACATGCCCTAAGGGCATGTCTGTCTGTCACATGGCTAGGTGTGCATGCACACCTGGATTCGGTATTTTAACACCCAATTGGATTGGGTGATAAAATAACGAATTTGTAGGGCCTTTGGGACTCAGAAGAGTCCCACCTACATCTGGGATTTACCGAATCGGTAAAAATACCGATTCGTATTTTACAGAATCGGTAAATTTACAGAATCGGTAAATTTACTGATTCTGTAAAATTATGCCCCTACATGCCAATTCTTCAATACCGGTCGGTAACGGCCGAAATCGGCCGTTACCGACCGGTAATTAGGCTCCTACATCTGGCCCCTAATGCATACATATTTAACACCAGGTGCACAAAACAATTAAAGCAAAACTAAATGTAGGATCAATGTCACTAATGGGCAGTTCCTCCTGTGCTGTGCCCATGTGGTCTCTCTTTCTCAACAGAGGGGACACAGGCCTCTCCATCTCAGCCAGCCTCCTAACTCCTGAGTCAAGCAAACCCTTTGATGGCGCGGAGTCCACTGCATCAGCGGTGCCCAAGCCCATGCAGTAGTTCTCTCCAGTATCTTTCTCTCACTGCTTGATCACCAGGGTACCATTCATCTGTCAAAACCACTCTGTCACTTTGCAGCTGGAAGGATCAGAAGCTGGCTCTCTCATCCTGCTCTCTCAAAATGCCTCCTTCCCTCATGTAGTCATGTAGGGCCACCTGAACTGGACGCGGTCCGGTTCCAGGTCAAAAGCAGTTGCGCTGAGCATAGCAACATGTATTGCAGCCCCATTGGTCTTAGCTTATGTTGCACCTTCAGGCTGGACTTGCGCTGGCTTTGAATGTTCTAGATATAATCTAGGAAGATTTTGATCAAGTGGTTGTCGTATTCCAGGTCTCCAATGTATTGAACTCTCTGGAATTTGCAGTCTCTGTCCTGGTAATTGAGGATTTTGGCAATCAATACTCTCAGAGGGGTATCCGGCCGGGGAAGGGATTACCAGTGTTCTGTGTGCTCTTTCAATTATGAAGACTAGAGAAAGGTCCGCAGTGTGTAGTTAGTCTTTAATCCATGTCTACAGGAATTTCTTGGGGTGCCTGCCCTCAGCTCGTTCAGGTAACCCCACAAAGTGCAGATTGTTGTGGCGAGACCAATCCTCCATGTCTTCCATATCCACCTCTAGTCGGTGTACTATGTCATTCAAAGAGCGGAGCCCAGGTCGGACATCTGACATGTCAGCCATCCACGCTTCCGTAGTGGTCTCGAGTTCGGTTCTCCTGCCGCTGACTTTATGTAGATCTGCTCTCAATTTTTTTTTTAAAATATATTTTTATTGCAGACAGTAGAAAAGTTACATGTTCCACATTCTACATTTACAAACTTGGCGGCTGTACCGCACTCCTCTCCCAGGATCTCATCACACAGCCTGTATGTCCACATCCCGGAGGCTGGGTGGCGGTAACTATGAGGAATGGAAAATCCTATAGCAATATACAATCGCAGCCGTCCAGTAGGAAAATCATGAGTCCGCTTTTCTTTTTCTGAACAACCCCTACCAAAGATGCCCAAATCCCCCCCCCCCAACATCCCCACCCCTTGAGCAACCACATGATAAGATTATGAGCAACTGGGCGCGCCTCAGCTCAACCTACCAATCTATGTCTCCCCTCTGCTCCCCCTGATGGCGCGTGGACTCTGAGGCGGGGGACTCCACCCATCCGGAACCCCCCTACTTCAAGGTCAAGTGGAGCGTCCTCCATGCTATCAACCTGGAGGGTCCCTCGTCTGCCTAGCGCTATTGAGTGCTACAGCCTGACAGTTCCTTCTAGAGTGACCACTAGGGGTTGTGTTACTCAGTTCTCCAATCCTTGATGCTCCTATCTGGGCCTCCCCACCCCCCTCCCTCCCCATGTCCCACCACCTCCGCGTGTCGCCTCGGTCAGTCATCTAGAGCTATGTGTCAGGAGCGTTGAGTGTTTAAGATTGCCATGTGTCCTGGTTGCGCTGGTGGGGCTCCCCTTCACTATTCTGCTCTCCCTCTTCATTGTGCGTCTCTAGGTCTCGTAGGGCTTGTACTAACCCCTCCCACGCCGTCGCTGCGTCCAGTGCTTTGTCATCCTGTCGCCTACGTGCCATCTGATATCTAAGGAAGCTTTCGCTGGTAGCCCACTTCAGGAATTCATTCATCCAGTGTCTGAACGAAGGGCCAGTCCTTGCCTTCCAATGTCTGGTAATTTAGCGCTTAGCTAAGATAAGACCCATGTCAATGAATTTGCTGGTATTCTTATTTTTGGGGGTGTGAGGGAACCAGTGCAATATACTGACAGCCATGTCAAACTGTAGCTGTCTGCCCGTCACCTCATTCAGTACGTCTCCTATCTCCTTCCAATAGTCCCCCAGCAGTGGACCAGTCCACAACATGTGGTCCAGTTCCTCCCCCTCCCTGGTACACCTGGGGCACGCCGCCTCTTTAACGCCAAAATACTTACGAATTTTCCCTGGCGTTAGATACGCTCTGTGGAGTATAAAATAGTGAACCAACTGGAAGCGCGCATTCCTAGTGCTCTTACGGGCTCGTCGCACTATCTGCGCCCAAGCCGTCTCAGGGATGTCCGTTCCTAAATCAGCTTCCCACTTGGTTTTTAACCCCGTCAACGGCGGCAAGTTTTCCCGGAGCATTCTAGCATAGAGACATGTGATCGCCTTGTAAGTACCCGCCGCCATCATAGCATATTGGCAGGCCATAGTTGTCGTGGGTTCCAGTAACCCCTCCCTCCAGTGCGACTGTATGGCTCTGGTGACCGCAGCATGTAATAAGAAGCCACCTCTCGGGAGGTCAAACCTTTCCTGGAGCGTTTGATAAGGCAGAAGCGCCCCGTCTTCATACAAATCTCCTAACACATGCAGTCCTGCGTCCTCCCAAACCTGCAGCTGTGACCAGTCTCCACCATGCGGCAACGCCGTCACCATCCCTATAGGGATTTCCGTCGTGTAAGGGTGACGTACCCCCGCTCGGCGCTGGGATCTATTCCAACACAGGCGGAAAGTCTGCTCCTCCAGAGTGAGGTCCCACGAGTCCAGCTTCTGTTGCAGTGTTATGTAAGCTAAGACACGTCGCATGTACCTCCCTCCTTCTCCTGACATGGGCCTCTGAATACCCTCGCCACTTCCTGTGTAAAGAGCTGTAACTGAGCTGCTAAGTAGTAGAGTTCGAAATCAGGGACTGCCAGTCCTCCCTCATCTCTCGGCCGAATGAGCGTCTGCTGGGCGACCCTGCATCTCCCCGAGCCCTAAAGAAATGAGGATATTTGCGATTTTAACAGTTTAAAGAGGGAACAGGGAATCCAGACAGGCAGTGTACGAAAATAATATAGAAGTCGCGGCAATGCTACCATTTTGAAGAGGGAAATGCGGCCCATCAATGAAAGTGGCAAAGTCGACCAAAAGGCCATACTGACCTTTAGTGCCCGTATGCAACTACCCACATTTCCGTCCAACATATCAGTCTGTGTGTGGTATATATATACTCCAAGGTATCTCAGGCAGGTGGGTTCCCATTTTATCAATGGGTGTCCGTCGGGCCTGACCTCCCCCTGTCTCACAGGGAACATGCATGTCTTGGACCAATTGACTTTGAGGCCCGAGAGCTCTCCGAAGCACCGCAGTAACCTCTCCGCTCCAGTCAGGGCCGCCTCCGCGTCTTCAAGAATAAGAGGTCGTCCGCATAGAGGGATATAAGCTGTCGCCCATCCCTGCCGGTCAGCCCACCATAATGTCTTCCCGTCCTGATCTAAATGGCTAGAGGTTCTATGGCGAGGGCAAATAAGAGGGGGGACAACGAGCCTCCCTGTCTCGTCCCACGTTCCACAGGATATTGGTGTGAGATCAGCATCCTCACCCGTACCCTCGTTCTGGCCAGATATTCAGCACGTACTAAAAACTGCATCACTAACGGGGAGCACAACAATGCATCCAGCCGAACATGCAGCTCATGCACACTAGAGAAGTAGGAGTAATCCCTATCAGTCGGGTGCTGCACCCGCCAAGCGCCCACCAAGCTCCATCGTTCCTGCCAATCCAGCCTGCCTTTGGCCAACCTGTGAACTGGGGAGTCTCTTAGCGGCGGGTGGGATCTGTCCAGCGAGACGTCCATCACCGAATCGAAGTCACCCCCAACCACTACCGGACCCGTCAAATACTGCGCTAGCTTCCCCGACAATTTTCCCAGGAAAGCCAGCTGTTCCGTGTTGGTACCATATATGCTGCATAATGCAATATCGCGACCCCGCAGTCTGCCCGCCACCGCCACAAATCTACCCTCAGGGTCGATCGCCTGCTGGGTCACCTGAAATGGCACTCTGGCCCTGACCCAGATCAGTGTCCTTCTGGCAAATGCAGAATAGGTGGTGTTAAACACTTGCCCACGCCATCTACGCTGCAGCGCTACCCCCTCAGTTGCTGTCAGGTGCGTTTCTTGAAGGAATGCAATCTGGACCCCTCTGCGATTTAAATAAGAATGGACATGTGTCTCTTCGCCATCGTATGAAGCCCCCTCACATTCCAGGTCATACATCTCAAGTGATCAGTATCAGCCATTGTCCCACTCCATCTCACAGCTGGCTAATCCGGCCGTCGACTCTGCATCAGTAGTGGAACCTGCCCAACATTTCCCTCCCAGCCCCCCCCTCCCCTCCCCCCCAACAATGGATGCGGACAGCCGCCAAAGTGAAACATCCTCAACAAATACACCCCACGCTCCCCCAGAACAGGACCTAATAGCGACCCATCAGCCCCGTCCAAACCCCCATCATGCCCCTCAAACTCCCAACTATCCCGCAGTCAGCACTGCAGGGGCCTTAAGGGCCTCAAGGGGATGGCTCCAAACCGACAGGCAGCCGCGCCAACCCACCACTCTCGCCCCCACGATCCCCCCCATGAAAGACTTGCGGCGGACCAGTGTGTGCTAGCAAACCCAACTGTTCAACCCCTAGCAAACCCCCATAGTCACCACAAATGTACAGCTCCGGCGTCTCACGTGTCAGGCATCAAATAATGTCATCCGCTGTGTTCGGCGTCACCTGCGGGCCCTTGGCGCCGAGCGTCTCTGACAAGTCCGTCTCCGAACCCGTTTGGTTGCCCTCGGACTCCGTGCCGTGGTTCGATGGAGCCGGACTGGCGCCCGACAGCGACACCACTGCCTGCAATGTCGCCTTCCGTTCCTCCACTGTTAGCGACACCGAGGGTGTGCGGGTGCCCCGCCGTCTTCTGCGAAGTCTCTGAGATTTCCTCACCTGCACCGACCCCTGTACCACCTCTTCCTGATGTTGCGTGCGGACAGTTCCCGCCTTGTAGGTGTCGAACCACAACCAGGCCTCCTCAGGTGCGTGAAAAAAGTGAGCTGTGCCATCCAACTCGACCCGCAGTTTGGCCGGGAAGAGCAGGGAATACTGTATTCCCTCATCTCTGAGTGCTCGCTTAACAGAGAGGAAGGATGCTCGGAGCCGTTGTGTTTCGTGGGTGTAGTCAGGAAACAAGGTCACCATGCTATTATCCACATGATAGGGGCCTGCGTCGCGGGCTTTCTGGAGCAGCAAGTCTCTATCTTTGTAATGGAGCAGCTTTGCTATAACCGGCCTAGTTGGTTGGCCTGGTCTAGGAGGCCTTGCGGGGACCCGGTGAGCCCGTTCGAGTGTAAAAAAAAGGCGATAAACCCTCTGGGGCCACTGTCATTTTAAGCCAGGAATCCAGGTAGCCAACCAATTTTCTCTCGAAGGCCGACCAAGCGGATGTTGTTGCGCCTGTGCCTGTTTTCGGCATCCTCCGCTCTCCTCTCCAGTGTTTGTATCCGAGCCAGCGCATTCTCCATCTTTACCTCTAGGGCCTTGTGAGCAGGGGCCATCTCCTGTAGCGTGACCTCGTTTTGTTTGACCCTGTCCGTTAGCTTAGCATGATCCGCACGGAGCAGCCCCAGCCCAGTTGCCACCTGTGCTATGTCCTGCTGTAACGCATCTCGCGTCGCCGCAATGGCCTCTAGTATGCGGTCTTGTAGTTGCTGGAGATCCGCGGGCCCTGATGTAGTAGGCTCCTGCGTTTCCGGAGTGGCTGTGCCGTCCGTTTTCCCCCTAGGTTTCCCCATGATTCGGGTCCTCCTGCAGAGTCACCGTGCTTTCAGAATCACCAGGCCAGCTCAAGTCAGGAGGTGCAGGGGAGGAGCGCGCGCTGTTCGTTCAGCTCGTAGGGCGGTCGCAAGTTCCGAGCTCCTGCGTGGTTCCAGTGGCGGCGATCGTCAGGCCTGCGTGCGCTGTCCCCGTCAATGGCAGGCTCCAGCCAGCCACTTGGTGTCTATTGCTGCTCCACCACGGGAGTCTACCGCAACTGCTTATGGCCACTGTCTCCGCAGTCTCCTGGGCAGATGTCCCCAGTAATGGCAAGTCAGTTCAGGCACCCAGCTGGCTTATCCATAACATGTATCAGTGGGCTCCCTTCCTGCGCCGAGAAACGCGCCAGCAGAGCAAGGGATCCTGCGGGGCAAGCGGCCTGAGGGCCCTCCAGTTCCTCCAATCTCCCTTACTCCTCACCTTTTATGCTGCTCGGCCACCAATCCAGCAAAGGGAGCACTCTACCGCAACAAACCACCGTCACCGGGGGGCGCCGCAAGAGTGACACGGCTCCCACTGATATCCCTCCACCCTATTGAGTCACCAGGCCGTGCCCATCCGGTTGTCCCCTGTCTGCAGGAGCCCAAAAGCAGTCTGCGCTGCAACCCTCCAGGCAAATGTTCCTTATGTAGAACGATGAGGATGGGGCTTAGCGCGTCTCCCTGCCCGCTCGTTGCCGGTGACACATCAAAGGCCCCGCAGCCGCCGACCAGCCTCCGTTTAGTGCTCTCGCACTTCACCTCCGTCCGCCTCCGTAGTAAGCGGCCAGCTCCCCGCTCAATCAACTCGCCGTATCCAGGCTCCAGCTCCCGTCCGGCAAGAGCGCTCCTCCTCACCCGCACTTCTCGGAGCTCAGTTCTCCGGCTCTTCGTAGGGTTCTCCTGCTCCGCCTACCGCCGGCCAGCCCCTCGCTCCACTGTCTCCGCCATGTTGGGGGTCGCCCTGCATCAACGATCGGCTGCTGGCAGGATGCGTGTCCCCTCGGCTCGGCAGCGAGGTCCCCGCTGTCCGCTCCTTGCGACGTCCGCACTCTCCTTTGTGTGGTCTCATCGGGGCCACTGTCCGTCAGCGAGGGCTGCCGTCTCACGGCTCCCAATCAGTTCTCGACCGCCATTTTGCCTCCCCTCCGGCCACAGGCTGCGCCGTCCCCTCGCGCCCGTTCCCAGGCTCCAGGAGTGTTCTTACTCCCACCAGTCAGCGCCGCCGCGGTCCCGGTCACTTCCTCCGCACAGCCGGGCGCAGTAGCACCGTCCACCGCACTGGGATGCAGGATAATACTGGGGTCAGGCGCGGAGATCCGGGCTCACGCCGCCATTCCCGTCGGCGTTCAAGCCACGCCCCGCCCCGCTAGATCTGCTCTCAATAAACTGACCTCCAAGGAGATGGTGTCATTTTTTGTCTCTAGTGCCTGTCTCGATTGTGTTCTTGCTAACATGGTATGTGCTTCAGTCTGCTCTACAGGGGTGTCACCCATTTCTCCCTCCTCTTTTTTCATGCTCTCGGACAATCGCACATCTCCCTTGGGAAAGCATCACACTTCAGAACCCTCCTTGACTCAGCCAAAAATAGACCCAAAAAACTATTTGATCTCATCAAGAATACTAACTACTCTACCCCAACCTCCAAATTGGAGGATTCTACAAAGAAAGCTTCTGATTTCGCTGTATTCTTTGACGAAAAAGTGAAATCACTTGTGGTTCAGGTCGCTCATCCTACCCCTCCAGAGGAGCGCAAATCACTAGCCATTTGGCAGAACTTCGACCCCATCTCTGAAGATGTCCTCCTCAAGTGCATACTCGAAACAAAGCCCTCCAACCACTCGCTCGACCCCGTCCCTAGTGCCATTGCCATTGACTTCTATACCCATTCTCTTCCCTATTGGACCACTCTGGTCAACCTCTCCCTCTGTCAAGACTCACTTCCTGTTCCCTTCAAAACTGGGCAGGTCACCCCTCTGCTTAAAAAACCCACTGCAGATGCGAATGACCTCAACAACTTCCGCCCCATCACTAACCTACCCTTTCTTGCGAAGATCACAGAAAGATGTGTTGCGAAACAACTCTTCTCATATCAAGGACAATGATCTTCTTGACAATTTTCAGTCCAGCTTCATCCAAAACTGCAGCACTGAAACTGCCCTGCTGCAAGTGATCGATGACGCGCTGCGAATACTAGACTCGGGGGGGTCTTGTCTTCTAATTCTCCTTGACCTTTCGGCAGCCTTTGACACTGTCAATCACAACACCCTCCTCAACACTCTTCAACTGAGAATGGGCATGGAAGGCATTGTGCTTAAATGGTTTGCTTCTTTCCTTTCTGATAGATCCCAAATGATCAAAATAGCGGACAGTCTTTCATCTCCTTTGGCGGTAGGTCAAGGTGTTCCCCAAGGCTCTATTCTTGCACCCACATTGTTCAATCTCTATTTGGAACCTCTGGGAAATCTCCTAAGTAAATCTGGGGTAAACTATCATCTCTACCAAGACGACACTCAAATCTACCTCAAGGTTGCCTCCACTCACGATCTCTCCGTCCTAAGCTCTACCCTCGACTCCATTCAAAACTGGATGTCAACACATCAACTGATTCTGAATCCCTCCAAAACTGAATTCCTCATCCTCTCCTCCTCACTTTCTCCTACCCCAGTTCAATCATGGATGGATCAGATGAATCTGCTGAACAATAAACCCATCATTGTCGACAGCGCAAAATCCATTGGTGTCATACTCGACACAAAACTCAATCTACTCTCCCACATTAATTCAATTGCAAAGTCTGCCCGATACCAACTGCGCCTTCTTTGGGGGATTCGTCGCTTCTTCCCGGAGCATGACCTTAAAACCCTGGTCCAATCGCTGGTCCTCTCCAGACTGGACTACTGCAACTCTCTTCTGACTGGCCTCCCCAAATCCCACCTGTCCCCCCTTAAGTCTGTTTTCCATTCAGCAGCTCGTTTCATTTATGGGGCCAAAAGAAGCGACCACATCACTCCCATGTTATCCACCCTCCGCTGGCTTCCCATCGAGGCAAGAGCTATCTACAAGACTGCCTGCATCACCCACAAAGCCTTGCACTCCTCCTCTCCGCGCTACCTGGCGAATAAACTGAAACTCTCTGGAGGCTCTAGACCATCACGAAATGCGGAAAACCTACCGCTTGAACCTCCCACTTTCAAGAAGGAAAGATCGATGGCCCAATCCTTTTCAGGCAGCGCAGTGAGAATCTGGAACTCACTTCCGCCCCAGCTCCGGACCACCACCTCCTCCCAGGCCTTCAAAACTGACCTCAAAGTTCTCCTCCTTCAAAGACACTTCCAAATGTAATCCATGACCTCTCTATTGTCTGAAGGAAGCTCTTCCATTATAGAAAAATCTACTTTACATGACTATGGAAGTGTCTTCCCAGTATGTTCTTGTGGTTTGAGAATCTGCCATTTATTGCAGTATTATCCTTCTACTTGTGTTTGGTACTCGTGTGTAACGTGCACCCATCACTTTCTCTTGTAACACACTGTTTTCTACCTCTTACATTTGTTTGTTTTCGATACCTGCACAAGTGCCACCAGTGCCTACGTAACGTTTGTTCTTGTGCTTGAGTGTCCTCCATATATCGCAGTATTATACCTCTATGCTTACTTTGTACACTTTTGTAACCGGCACACGTCACTTTTTCCTCCTGTAATGCACCGTTTGCTACCTCTTGTATTTTGTTGGCTCACGATTGTCACTTTTCTAATGCACCGTTTGCTACCTCTTGTTTTTGTTGGCTCACGATTGTCTTTTTTGCTTCATTTAATGTAACGTTTGCTTTTGTATTCTGCTCAGTTGTAATGTTCTCATGTATCAGTTCTGTTCCTATTGTGAAGCGCTCTGACACCTTCGGGTAAAGTCCGCGCTATATAAAAATGCATAAATAAATGTGCTTCCTATGAATTGATATGTTTGGGTTTGCTGAGAGGATCTGGTTGCTCTGTCCTTCCATATTGAGTCAACAACTGCTGCTAGCTATGCTTCAGCTATGCCCCCACTGGCAAAGTGTACAGGCCTAGGCGGGAGTAGGAAGCAAGAAGAGGAGGCAATCAGTCCCCAGGCGGTCAGTGTGGCCAAATTCAAAGGACACAGAGCCAGGTGTTACATTCTGGTAGTTAGTCTACTAGTGACTGGAATTGCAAGTATCTTGGTTAGTAATTGGCACTTTTGCGGTTCATCAGGCAGTTCAGGGTATAACTCATTCATGGTGTGGCGTAGTCAATGAAGTATAAGAGTATCTAAAGGGGAACATAGTGATTGCCCCGTCAGTGCTTATGGTGTGATACATTTGTTTGCTGTGTACAAATCTCTGAGTGTATATAATTGTTTCCCTTCCAATCTGGTAGCACTAGTGGTTCACTCGTTGATGCTAAATAATTGTACATTCAGTATGTAAATTCGATCTATGACACAAATTGCTAATACACCAGTACATGTCACTGAGTTTATTTCGCTAGTTGGTCAGTATGCCTTTTTCATTATGCATTACTTAGCAGAATTGGATGTGCTATACCCTTTTCACCCTCCTAGTGTGGTCAACTTCTTACATTATGTATGTTTTATGCATATTGGGCCTGGGCCACTAAGTAGTATACTTCATAATTAGGTGCTGCGAATCTCACCACCGCCAATGGTAACTGAAGTGTTACACACATCCCAATTATGGGTTGTTTATCCGCTCAGGCCAACTTAGGCACCAGTGATTTTAGATGAGCAACACAGACCTGTTTATTAGGATTGTAATGTTTGGAAATAGGTAGAGCAATTTGGGAAGTGTCACCATTATCATCAAAGTGACTTTGCCAGCCAATGACATGGGTAGCCAATTCCATTGATAATTTGTGATTCTATTATGGCCAAGCTTATACCATATGTTTCCCTAAGAATTGTTTTGGTGTTCCAATGGTATCCGATTCCAGGTATCTCACTTTTTCCTCCGACCAGACAAAATAATATTCCACTGTAAGTCTTTTATACAACTCTTATTGTGCTCCCTACTTCTCCTCGTTTAATGTAATTTGAATTCGGGGTATTGAGGGCTGAAGTGTGTAAATCTATTTATAAATCATTAAAAAATTACTTAAAAAGCATCAGCACTTTCGGTGCCTTTGACTCAGAGGCGTGGAGTTTCAATAGATTTTATAACAGACCTATCCCCATTTCTAGTATTCACAGTGAGTTGTGCAACAGACCTCTCAGCCAAAATGAGGAATTTAGTTGCTTTTCAGATCACGCCTGTAGCAATTCATTTATTTAAAACAATTGTGAATAATGTATTTGAAATAAAGACCTACTTCACATCTGCCACGTACCATTCCTTCGGGACTGAGCAGTCCATTCTATGACCTCCTTCACATAAGAGCATTACGTTTAATGGATCTCCTGGATGTTGAAGGAAAGTTCAATAAGAATCTCTTACTAAAGGAACTGGAGCACTGGGCTGCAGAGAATCACCTCTTTTCATCGTTCCAAACTGGATTCCAAAAAGGTTGCAGCATAGGCAACTATTTACTGTCCCTAGCAATACTTGTGATCAAGGTATAAAAGAAAAGGGCAGATAATTTATTTAGTTTACCACCGCCTTCGACAACAGCAACTGAGGTGAATTAAAAGCAAACATTCAAAATTGGATATTCCACCCCTGTGGTTAAGAGCAATTAGCAGCCTTTACTCCAACTTATGGGTCATGGTCAAATTAACTTCAAAATGGGTTACCTCTGGTAAACTGCTACAAATAAAACACTGAAACGGGATGCATACCAGCTGCTCTTTCAACCTTTACCTGGCAGATCCAACAGGTGCCATTACTTCTTCAATCATTTGTGTGTCTTTTGCTTTCTCTCACTAATTGTGCCGGGTATGCCCAGACATGGGTCACAGGCTCACTGTGCCACTGGATTCAAGCTAGCCTGGCTGATATGGGGCGATACCCCGAAACCAGTCCCAGGATGCTTGTTTCTGGTCCAGAGAGGACCTGGCTTGGCAGTTCGGGCTGGACTGCTCCCAATGAGAAACAAGGTCAAGACTGATTTGCATATGGCTGGGTCTAAACTGGGGTGGCATGGTGAGCAAAAGAACAATGGATTTAACCCAGCACTCCTGACTGAGGGTGAATGTTTGATTTGTTCTGCATTCAATCCATCATTTGTGTGTCTTTTGCTATTATGTCTTCAAGAGCCCGCCTCTGAAGCTTGCCGGTTAGAAGGTAAATATTGCACAATATGCGGATGTTATCATACTATTAGATCAAATCGCGATAGTGTTACAAAGATCACTCAATAATTTAGCTGTATACTGCTCCACTAATAACATCAAGATTAACACCGCCACAAACAAAATCATTATATTTGGTCGTAGGTTACACACGACAGGTCGATGTCTAATTTATAATGAAATAATTTAATAGGTTCCCACTCAATAATATATTTTTTCCCTTAATATCATGCTTTTGCAACTACTGAAGAAGCTAAGCAGGCAAGATAGAATCAGGCTATGCTGCTATTTGTAATTGTTGTCTTTAGACACAGCCTTGCCAAAAGTCTTCACAATATCCAGTGTAGCACATATAGTTATTTATAATGACTCCCAGATGCCTTTTCGTAAGCCCAGTTGCAACTGTAGTTTTAACTTGACGAGATGCCAATTAATGCTGCAATCCAGAAACCTCTCCTATTGTTCCAAGCGAAGAGGCTTTTGATGGTTGATCAGAACTAAAGGAAATTCACCACGGAAATCATATCTGGATTAATCTCTACTGGATTGAGAAGCAGAAGAAATTTGGAATAGTACCGCCAGAGTAAGCTCACAGACAAACTTCCGAACAAACCAGCTACATTGACATCAGGCTCACTTGACATGGAGGACCTAATAAAAAAGTCTCACTCCAAACTTGCACTTGTACTTTAAAATTCATCCACTGCCTCGCTAGATTTGAACCAACCTTGGTTGCTTGAGCTAAAAAGACAAATGATGCGCTATAGACTTGGTCTTGTTTCATCAAGGGCCTATAGGTACGGCAGAATAAGGAGTGGTCAAGATGGATCAGGTCTTCTATGTAGGTTCATTCCTGAATTATTACCTCACATTGTTTGCATTTGCTGCTAACTCTGTAAGTTGCTAAATATCTGACTCAGGAAGACATCTATATCCTCAAAATACCCACGCTTGCAACTTGGCGGTGGAACCATGTTTGACAGGCGACTTAGCGAAGCAGGTCACTGCTTTCACTTTCAGGTTCATGAAGCTGGCTATTTAAGAAATGATAGTCAGGTTTGTGATGTTCATTTTGATGTTCAAGGTCCATAATGATATGTAGACTGTTTTTTAAATGTTTTTGCATACTGGCATACCTATTCCTTCTCTCTAGGGATCCATGACATAAAGCCACACCTTAGATGGAAAATGCTACTTACCAGTATGCATCGGTTCTTGCCATATAGAGCTGCAAATTCACACACTATGCATAGATCGCCATCTGGTGTTGGGCTCGTATTTTGGCAGTTTGTTATTGTGTTGCAACAAGTCTTTGGAAGTCACGAGACAGGTGACTCCTCCTTTGGACAATAGTGCGCATGGGCATCGACTCCATCTTCAGATTGTTTTTTCGCCAAGAAGGGAAATGATGGAGTTTTGTGAGAAACAAAAAGATGTCCCAAGTATATTGCATCTAATTAAGATAATACTGGAACAGATAAAGGTAGCTGGGGAGGTGGGTGGTTGTGTGTGAATCTCCAGCTCTACATGCTAAGAACAGATGCATACTGGTAAGTAGCATTTTCCGTTCGAGGCATATGAGCTGCAGATCACACAGTAGGCATAGATTGCATAGCAGCACTGTCCTTTTAGCGGCAACCACCAGTATTTGTTGCAGTAGTCTGAAATAGTGTTTTGAGTACAGCCTGGCCCCCACTTGCTTGTTGTTTTGCTTGCACATCTACACAATAGTGTTTTGTGAATGTGCGTAGTGTAGACCATGTAGCTGCTTTGCAGATATCATCTAAGGGAATGTTTCCTTAAAAAAGCCATTGAAGCCCCTATTTTGCGAGTTGAATGGGCTTTAGGGAGAATAGAGAGTGTACGTTTTGCTTTGTGATAGCAAATTTGTATACATTTGACGATACACCTTGCAATTCCAGACTTTGATATGGGATTGCCTTTATGTGGAGGTGAGAAGAAAACAAAAAGCTGTTTTGTTTTGCGAAAAGGTTTTTTTTCTACCAATGTAGTAAAGAAGTGCTCTTTTTACGTCTAGTGTATGAAGAGATCTTTCTGCAACTGTTTGTGGTTGTAAGAAGAATACTGGCAACTTTACAGATTGGTTGCGATGGAAGGGAGTAATAACTTTTGGAAAGAATTTGGGATTTGTTCTGAGAACCACTTTGTGATGATGGAGATGTAAAAATCGTTCTTGAATAGTTAGTGCCTGTAGCTCACTGACTCTTCTGAGAGATGTGATAGCCACAAGGAAAGCGACTTTCCATGTAAGAAATTGTAGCTCCCAATTATGCAGAGGTCCAAATGGAGGACCCATTAACCTAGTGAGGACGATGTTTAGATTCCACACTGGAGAGGGTGGTACTCTGGGAGGAATTATTCTTTTGAGGCCTTCCATAAATGCTTTAATGGCAGGTACACTGAATAATGATAGATATTGTATATTTTGCAGGTAGGTTGCTATGGCAGTGAGATGTAATCTGATCAATCTGTATGCTAGATTACATCTTTGAAGATGCAGTAGGTAACATATGATGTGTTGAATAGACGCATCTAGAGGATTGATTGTGTAATTATTACAGTATATTACAAATCTGTACCACTGTTCCACTTGGCTGCATAGTAGGCTCTAGTGGTAGGACGCCTAGCTTCTTTGATGACGTTCATACAATCAAGGTGGAAGATTGAGGTACCCAAATTCTAGGACTTCAGGAGCCAGATCGCTAGGTTGAGCTGTGCTTAATCTGGGTGTCTGATCTCTCCATGGTTTTGTGTTAAGAGTTGTGGGAAGAGATGTACTTTTTGGTGCGAGACTACTGATAGTTCCAGCAAAGTTGTGTACCATGGCTGTCTGGCCCATGTTGGAGCAACTAGGATCAGTGTTAGTGACTGTTGTTGCAGCTTGCGTACCACTAGTGGAATGAGTGGGAGGCAGAAAAGCGTAGGCAAATCTGCCAGACCAATTCATCCATATCACATTGCCTTAGGACAATGGGTGTGGATAACTGGCGGCAAAGTTTGGGCATTATGTGTTTGAATGTGTGGCGAAGCGATCTATCTCTGGATGCCCCCACATTTGAAAAAACGGTTGAAGGACTTGTGGATGAAGTTCCCACTCGTGAATCTGTTGTGTCTGACGACTTAACAGATATGCCATCTGATTCGGTATTCCTGGAAGATGTTGGGCTGAAAGGAATATGTTTTGAGGGATTGCCCATCTCCATATGCTCTGAGCTAGTTGAGAGGGCTGTAGAGAGTGAGTCCCCCCTTGTTTTTGTAGATAATACATACTCAAGCTGGCAGCGAGTGTTGTGGTGGGAATTTTGTTATAAGGGCCTGCATACTTGCTATCCTGGCAGGATTGGGATATGCAAGGTTTTTGAGGTGTCTATTGGGTAAAGCACCTTCACCACCCATCCGTGGCCCCGCATGCTGCCACAATGCGGTTGTTACAACGACTTGCGGAGTAATGATATGCGTTGTGACAACGCATACCATTACTCCGCAAGTCGTTACAACAATTTGCGGAGGGGGGCGAAGGTGCCCTAAAGTCTGCCCAGACTGGAGTTGGAATAGTAAATTTTACTATTCCAACATTCCGCGCCCCCCCCCCCCGCAAGTCGCTGTAACGACTTGCGGATTAATGGTATGCGTTGTCACAACACGGTCGTTGTTACAACCGCGTTGTGACAGCATGCAGAAAAATGACAAGCGGAGTGAAGAGGCATATTCGGCTATTGTGGCACCTAGATATTGTTGGCTGGGGGACGGTTGGAGACGAGACTTTGGGAGATTTATTGTAAACCCTAAATCGTGAAGTAGTTGGATTGTGGTGTGTGTGTGATTTACACACTGGGTATGTGACTTGGCTTTTATGAGCCAGTCGTCAAAGTATGGGAAAATGTGATTTTGTTGTCTTCTTAAGTGGGCTGCTACCACTGCTAGACATTTTATGAATACTTTGGGTGCTGTTGTAACTCCGAATGAGAGAACCTTGAATTGGTAATGCTGACCGTCCACTACAAATCAAAGATATTTCCTGAGAGCAGGGTGAAGGGAATGTGGAAGTAGGCATCCTTGAGATCTAACGTGGCAAGGAAATTGCCTTGTTTGAGTAGGGGAAGGACCTGTTGTAGAGTGACCATATGAAAATGGTCTGATTGTATGTATAGGTTTAATGGTCTGAGATGTAAGATGGGTCTCAGGGTTCCATCCTTTTTTGGGATCAGAAAATACAGGGAGTAAACTCCTGTTTTTTGATGGTGGAGGGGAACTGGTTCTATTGCATGTTTGTGCAGTAGGGAAAGCACCTCTTGTTTTAGAAACGGTAAATGTTCTGTTGACATTGGAAGCTGTTTGGGTGGTATGTTGGGGGGAGTGGAAGTGAGCTCCAGGCAATAACCGAATTGGATGATTTGTCTCGCCCACCTGTCCGTGGTGATAGTGTTCCAGACAGGTAGGAACCGGGTTAATCTTCCCCTGACTGGAGCATAATGGTCAGGGGGAGTGGCGGGAAGTCATTGTTTGGAGGTGGTGGCAGTGCGAGTATTGGTAGTTTTGCCACTACCTTTGCTGTTATTGCCCCTGTATAGCCTCCTCTGTAAAAACCTCTGGTAGAGGAGGTCTGTGTGGGACTTTTATAGAAAGTGGAGGGGTTATCGGTGCTAAAGCCTCTAGAGGCACCCTTATAAGAGGAGCGACAAAATGAACTTCTAGGGGCTTGCGATTGCAAGACTCCCATTGATTTGGCGGTATCAGTATCTTGTTTTATATTTTCTAAAGAAGAATCCACCGTAGGTCCAAATAAGTGTTCTTGGTCAAAAGGTTGTTTCAGTATGGTAGATTTAACCCCGGGTTTGAACCCTGAAATCCTTAGCCAGGCATGTCTGCGTAAAAGGACACTGGTATTAATGACTCGGGAGGCTGTGTCTGCGGCATTTAGAGCACATCGAATGGAGGTATTTGTTACTGGTTTACCTTCCTGTATGAGATCATGGGCTCTTGTCTTATATTGATCTGGAATGTGTTGTAGTAGGGTATCTAGTTCATCATAGTGCGCCCTATCATACATAGCTAGTAAAGCTTGTGTGTTGGCAATCCTCCATATGTTGGCTGCTTGTGACGCTGTTCTTTTGGCAGAAGCATCCAAGAGTTTTGACTCCTTGTCAGGCGGTGGAGCATCGCCTGAGGTTTGAGAGTTAGCCCTTTTCCTGGTGTTGGCAACAACCAAGGAATCTAAGGGGAGCTGTCCTTTAATATATGCAGGGTCAGTTGGAGCCACTTTGTATTTTTTTTCTATCCTAGGGTTAATGGCTCTAGCCCACACAGGTCTTTAAAAACTTCAGGAGTGTGTTTAATTACCCCTTTTAACATTGGTAGAATGGAGGTGGACCGTTGAGATGTTGCAAAAGTGTCCATGAGAAAGTCTTCTTCTATGGGGTCTGTAAGTAAATTTACCCTGTGGTATTCTGCAGCCCTGGGTATAAGCTGAGTGAAGCCTATAGTGCGCTCTGGATGGGATGGTGTAGATGGATAGACATTCTATTGTGGTACATTAGGAACATCTGATGTGCCATAATTTTCCCGTGGGTCATTTGGGATGTAATGATGACTAAATTCCCCTAGAGGTTCATTATCCCCTTTGTCACCAGTGGTATTATTATCAACTGGAGGTGGAGGAGATTCTGTGGGTACTGGAGATGGAATAGGAGAAATGTATTGTGGAGGAGGAGGTGTAGAAGGAACCCTTAAAGGAGAAGTAGCAATGTCTTTTTTCTTTGAAGGAATTTGAGGTGGTGTGGGTTTGTCCATTTTCCTTTTGTTTGAAGGACTTATCCTAAGATTACCTGTTTCTGGGTCTATTTCCAGAGTTTTTTGTGTAGGATCAGGTCGAAAAAGCACCTCCTCTGAAGTATGGTGTTTCAGTGCTGACTTTTTCGGGTCCGAATGCTTGTGTGACACAGTTTTTGGAGTTGTCTTATTCTCCTTAGGTTTGGAATCAGGAGTTTTGTTGGGTTCCGAAGATTTGATTGGAGTCTTTGGAACCGGTTGCTGGGTCGGCTCCGATGATTTTTTCGGATCAAAAGTGTGTGTGCCAGGTGTCGTCGGAACCGGTTGTTTTTTCGGTTCCAATGATTTTTTCAGATCCGTAGGTTGATTACTAGTGGTTTTCGGAACCGGTTGTTTCCTTGGTTCTGATGATTTTTTCGGATCCGAAGGTTCAGTGTGTATAGGTTTCGGCGCCGAATGCGCCGATGTGGAACCAGGCTTTGGTGCGGACGAAGAGAATGGTTTCTCTTTTGTTGTTGGTGCCGAGGATGGGGTTTTGGCATCGACGGTAGGCTGGCTCGATCCAGAGTGGCCTGAAGGCTTATATGTCGACTTCTTTGCCGGGCCCAAAGACGGGGCGCGGGAAGTTTTATCCCGGTGTGCACCTAGGCCCGAAGGTGAAGGTGTTACCGAAGCCTTTGAATGGATGAATCTTATGGTTTTCTTGGAGTGGAAAGAGGTGCAAGCCGGACAGTCTTTGTCCTTATGCTCAGGTGAAAATCAGAGGTTACACACCTCATGAAGATCAGCATGTGGAAACTTGGATCCACATTGAGGACACTTTTTAAAGGGAGTCCTTTCCATGAGCCAAAAGGCCTGATTGCGCAGATAGGCCTAAAGGCCTGCTTCGACAACCAGAACGGAAGTAGAAGCTTGTAGAGAAGCGCATTGAAAGGGAAACGCGGTCGAAAATAATACCGAAGAGAGGGTAATGATTGCGCGTCGAAAGTTAGATCAATAACGACACCGAACTGGAACACGAACACATCCGAGCCCAATGGCGGAAAAAAACAACCTGAAGATGGAGGCAATGCCCATGAGCACTATTGTCCAAAGGAGGAGTCACCTATCTCATAACTTCCAAAGACTTGTTCCAAGAAAATAACAAACTGCAAATATCCGGGCCCAACACCAGATGGTGATCTATGCATAGTGTGTGATCTGCAGCTCATATGCCTCGAACAATAAAGTTACCTTCAGAAAAAAGTCTCTATCGATGTTTTATTAATTATTTGTCTTTCAACTTGTATTTTAAGAGTTTGTAATGATTTTAATGGATCAAATAATAAACTACTACGCCAAATACAGCTCCTGTGCAAGACTGATTGCTTGACACATTGGGAAAATTCCTGGTTAGAGAACCTTTGGGCATCTAAGGAAGATTAAGACCTGGATAGCATCACAGGATTTTACATGGTAATGCCGAGACGTGTGAAAAACACTTGCTGACTCGAGGGTCAATTCCTCATCAGAGTACAAAACTGAATGGAACCAGTCCCTGGCAATTGGTTGTCTTTAGAAAGGAGGCATACATGCCCTTTTCTAAAATGTTACTACTCCAACAAAGGCTGGACCCCAAGGGTATGTAAAGGTGAATTGCAAAAAAGTTGCTAGGGCCTAGTGTTCTGGACATCAGATAACAGAGATCCAACAGGTTAACCTAAAGCCAATTTCCTGCTCTGAGGCATATCCTTCAGTCAAAAGAGAGGGGCTTGAAAGAGGCACTGTAATTCCGACTGAAATGCAACACAAAAAACATAAAGATGCATGTTTGAAGTGTTTGCGTTTTGTGAAATCATCTAATGCATCAAAAAAGAAAACAGTTCTGTAACTTCACAGGCTTGTAGGAGAACTGGTATTACACATACAGAATTTTCTAAATTATTCCCAAAGAAAATATTTTACAGGCTTCTCCCATGCTGGTAGAAGAAAGTACAATTAGCATGGAGATAAGAGAGGGGTATAGGACTAAGTAGTATGCATACACACAGTACAAATGACAAACATATATGCATGTAAACAGGATTGGTACATGGTTGCTAAGAAATATTAAACTATGGGAAATTAAATGCCACAGCAACTGAGGTGCAGTAATTTTTTAGCAGGAAAATAAATAACAGAGTATTCAACACTAGACAATACCAAAGGTGTTCAGGGTGGGTCTATATCAAGGTTGGCCTGCAGCAAGTGTTTGTAATAATGTCACATTTGGAATTCCACCAATTCAAGTGCTGAGATCTTAGTGAACAATTAGGGGCACATTAGCCATACAGATGACCATATACATTCCAGAGAAACCATTTAGAATCAAGGAAGAAGACACTAGTAAAGTGGGATTATGTATCACGGCTGAACTAAAAGCTCAAGAAAACAACCCAACAAAGTTTGGGGAGCTGGAGGCCAGTGCTGCTCAGAGACAAGTGTTCAGTCCACTCCCTTTCCTGAGCTCCCACAATAGTAGTGCCATGGTGGAATTTGAATGTACAGTCGCAGTAATGCTCATATAGAGCTGCATAGCATATACATCAGATTTCTAAAATAAGCAATGGTATGTCTTCAGTGAAAGGGAAAGTGGGTGTCAGTGCAGGGATAGAAGGACAGACAGCTCATTGAGTATGGTGCTAAGATGCACTACCACTGAACAAACAATAAAAACAATCTCAACAAAATACTCACCACTTTGAGCTCTGGCACAGATCTGCTCAGCGTCCACTCTTGACTGTTCACAAAGGAATCTGCAAATAAAAATTGTTGTATTATTGACTGCATCACTTCATTCCTTCACTATTTACACACATTTGACTTAGGCCCAGTGACAATGTATCCAAGCAAAAACAAAATTGCTCAGCCGCCATAAGGAACTAAGATTGCTATACAGTTGGAGCTCAAATACCAACACATAAGGAAAAAGAGTTACAAATTTCACAAACCAATACACACACACTGCCTGGGCACTTCTGCTCGTAAGAAATTGAGGGGTTTAGAGCACACCAAGACAAGTGCATATCAGGTAACCAAAGTGAGGTGTGTATCCACAGATTGTAAAAGTCAAAGTCACTGAAGTTACAGTATGTTCTTTCAATCGTTGAGCGGAGCTGATGTGAGCAGCAGTCCACTACTCTGATGCCGCCTACTTAGGATAAGGGGCATCCGCTCAACGATTGAAATTGATGTTTTTGCCATCTTGGTGATGTGTACACAGCACACCGGATTAACCACTTCGAGGAGACCGTGGGCCTCCAGGCATATCTATTGGATTACCTGTTTAGCCAGGCTTGGCTGCAGGTTTAGGTTGCACATTTACTGTCTTAGTGAAAGGTCACATAAAATAACCAAACTTTTGACCTGCAAAATGGAGTACACTATATATGAGGCCCATAAAAGAATCCTCCAACATCTCCATGCCATCACCAAAGCAGACAATACCTATCCAGTAGCGAGGCATTTTAAAGATTTTCATCAATCGAATAATAAGAGCCTTAGCTACTTTTTGATAGATGCTATACCATTTAGCAGAAGGGGATGTGACCGGGAAAGCAAACTGAGGAGGTTAGAGACCAGGTATATCTTACAACTAGATACCAAACATCCGAATGGACTTAATATCACCGAGGATTTATATACATGTCTGTAAGAGGTTTTTTAGTCAAGTCTGCAACGTACACACATACTTATCCATCCCTTGATTTGACCCAAACTGTTCTCTCCTTTGGGGGAACAAATCCCGGCATCACTTGTGTCTTAACCCCCTGACCTCGACACTCATTAGTATTGAAGAATTTTTATTAGTCTAGTTTATCAACTAGCATGTACAATCCAACAAATTAACTTATTGTACAGTGTACCCTTGGTTCCTAGTCTTTAGGGCAGTACATGAAAGTCCTTGACCCTCATAGGAAATAAAAATGGGTGGTAGACTAGGAACTTGTATCTCTGGATAGTAATTGCATTTGAATGAATTTTAGATACATTTTAATTGCAGATATTTATATTGAATAGGTTTTATAATATTATATATTTATATATGATGATCTATTTATTTATTTATCTACTTATTAACAAATGCACTTGAGATGAAGAGTATAATATGTACACAACTAAATGGGAGATACATGCTGAATGAGTATAACAGACTATACCCAGTAGATCGAAATGATATTATATCAAATCACTACTTGAATCAACAATGTGCACAGTTTTTGTAGATTATCGCCAAATACTAGGGTGTGCAATGGCATTGTTCTAAAATCCTAGAACCTTGTCATGGGTAGTTAGGCTCAAGTGGGGGTCTGAGATTGTTCTTCACAAAGTATTAGATTTTTCCTCTTTTCCTTGCTTCTGAAATCAAAACAACATTGCATTTACCCGGTATGAGGGGATATGTAAGTGGTCAGAATTATTGTATTATACAATTGACTTCCGAGGATGTAGGAGAATACAACGAGTGTCAAATTTATATATTTTATATGGTTTCCTCCCCTCCTCAAACTGTATCTGACCACAACATCATATAACCTGATATTTGAAGCTACACTGTAACTGTGTTAGCAGGAATGAATTTTAATTTCAATACACATTTTTGCACATTTGCACATTATTAGGATAATATGGAATTTTGATGGTGTTAGGTTTTTTAGCACGTGACGCATATGACACTATTTAGACTACTACCAACTCTATACCCTTATGATGAATATGAAACGTATTTGTATTTCAAGTACAAGTTTTATACTCCCCTATTAGGTATTCAGATGATGATCTATATTGGGAGTTAGGAGAAATTATATTTTACGTTTTGTATCTTACATGTATTTTGCTGCTCTGAGGGGAGAGTATGTCTTCCAGTTTCATGATTATTTCGTCACGTGCTTGAATAGATTCACATGTACTGTCACTTTAAAAAGCACTCATGAGTTCGCATTTACTGTCGAGTGAACAAGCAGCTGAGGCTGCGAAAGGCGTCTTGACGTTACCAGAATAAAGAACTTTTGAAGCACTTGAGTCCGTGTCCGGATTTGCGGCAGGCGGCGCGTTGAAAGGAGCTAGCGCTAGTCACAATTTGGAACTCTCGATATATATGTATATATAAATAATGCACCTGAAATCAAAAAAATGTGGCCTTAAGGCTATGATGAGATAAATGGCCACTGGAATCGGGAGACTCAATCTATAATATAATCCACGAAAAAGCATCAATACGTGGAAGTCAAGACACACAATATCCTGTATACAGAAGATAATAAAGGAACAATGATGTTTGCTGTATAAGCAACTAATCGGTTGGTATTGATATTTATCACGGGTAGCATGTTCTTCTACATGAAGGCTAGCCATGGAGTAGTATATTTACCCGTCTCTTTTACAATAGGACTCAGAAAGAGATCAGGTGAAGGTAAACTAAGCCTGTGTACTAGCCGGCAGTAATGGGTTGTTTTTTGTACTAATGGAAACTATGAAAACACACAGTAAGTTTAAGGGAGATGCAGATATTAAAAATGCATTACCTGTGGGTCTAGAATAATTGTACATAAAATGTATGTATTGTGAGTGGGTTGGAATGCCCACAGGTTGCTGCATATAAATGACTTACTGAGCATCCTATAATAACTCTAGCCAACCAGACTGCATAGATTGCTAAATTGAATGAAAACCAGTTATGACAAATTTTAAAGTAGCTTTAGTGACAAGATATGCCCCAACAATTCCGGCAATTATCCAGGACTTTTCTACTTACACATATGCTGTGAGCACTTTCAATGTGGGGGAAGATAGCCCCGATTTTGCCAGGCGACCAAAGGTGGAGAAACTGCAAACTTCTATGAATAAACCAAAAGGCAGACGGTGAAGGAGAGAGTCAAAATGACTCCTGATAAACGTCAAGAGATTTTCTAACTGTTTGCTAACCGTCTGCAACACTTGAGTCTCCGACCTCTTTCACGTATGCTGGGATGGAGTAAAATTGAACCTCCTTTTGTTTTGATTAAGCTTTATCTCTTTTTTATTCACAATAATTGGTATTATCCATTTCCCTTTTCTCTATCATCTTTGGGATTTTCACAATATCATGTCATTTGATTTTGATATCGACATGGGGTAACTTTGAATTTCAACTCAGCTGCTGATTTTAACGAGAATGTCACTACTTGTATTGTAGATAATATATCAGTTGCGGGCATACATATCACGCAGCCTGTGTTTGTGTCCTTTCCAGTGAGTGATGTGATGGCTTCCTGATGAATGCATTCCCGCCAAAATGCGCATAGTGTCATCACACCGTCAGCAATATAAAATATAAGCCATTCACATTATGAACTAAATTGATATTGAGTTATGGTTCAATGAATGAATGCTTCTTATTTTCAGTCCTATTTATCCATGATTTATAGACTGAACATGAGTTTATATATTTTTATGGAGTTTTATATAGCGCGAACTTGCCCCGAATCGGGTATCAGAGCACTTTACATAGCACCAGTTGCGTTACACGAGGACACATTCATTTTTGTATTTTGTTTTAGGCACTGGGAGATTAAGTGATTTCCCCAGAATCACACTGATGTTCAGCGTCCTTCCCGAAACTCGAATCCAGTTCCCCTGATTCGAGGTCGTCCACCCTAGCCATTAGGCCAACTCCTCTCCTTAAAGACAGTATGTACAAATAACTAGATTATCAAATGTAGCTATTTCATATTTTATGAACTGATCACTGTCTAGACCATCGCTTATGTAAAGAATGTATCATCATGGTTACGATCTACATTTTCAATACTGTACATAAAACAATTTATAAATAAAAAATTATTTTGCGATAAAAATATTAGATTTCACAGTTATTAGATGATTTGTTGTTATATTGTTTTATCATGTTTGAATACTGTATGCCTGCACATTTACATAATTTGTTTCTTGCTCAAGTTTGTTTTCAAATAATGATATATTTTTCCCAGCGCTTGGCAAGTTATTTTGCATGCAGGGGCCCGGATTCCTAAAATAAAATATTTCCTATACAAAGAATGAATATTTATTTCTACTCTCTATCTAATACTTGTTCTTAGATAGATTGACTAACACAAGAATGTCCATTTAACTCGCCCACATGCTCCATATTACATCAGGAAAAAAGGGAGCCCCCCTATTAAGCTTATGACTTGGAATATCGCTGGACTACGCTCCAAGAGGGATAATAAGATGTGGATCGATTTTTTGAGGCAATATGACATAGTCGCTATGCAAGAAACATGGGATAGGGAGTGCAATTTCTGGGTGGATGGGTTTACCTCTTATTTTGTAGCCTCATGTACATCCAAATCAGGAAGAGATAAAGGAGGATTGATGTTGTTAATTTCAGTTAATATACTAGGTATAGTGAAAGAGCTTAATACCACCTCTCCTAATATCTTAGCTATAGAAGTTCTTATGCCTAATAATAATAAAGTGGTATATATTAATTTCTATAACGCAACACAGGGGGATAATTCTAATGAGCATATTCATTCATTAATAAAAAATGTATGTACATATAAAGAAGCTCAAACCACTTTTTTCTCTATCATCCTAATGGGTGATTTTAACGTTCACTTATGTGACTTAAATTGTCAGTTCTTAGATGTAGATTACCCGGCTCACTCAAGTTACCAGCATTTCGAACACTCTGCAAAGGGATCTGCCCTGGAAGAACTACTTGCAGAGGCAGACCTGTTCGAACCCGGGTTTGCCGACATAAAGGACAGGGTACCTACATATAATGCAAGGTAAAGTGAAACAATTATAGATTATATGTTTCTATCTCCTGCATTATTAAGCTCTGTTTTACTCTATAATGCTATTCAATCCACGTTTAGTGACCATAATCCAGTGGTCCTGGAATTGGTCAATTCGTTGGATAAGGTCTTGGCAAATGTAACATCAGACATTCCGCGTATGGGAGGAACGCCCATCCCTGTACTCCTATACGCGGATGATACAGTACTATTGGCCAGAACACCTAATGCCTTACAAAGATTGCTTGATTCATTTGGAGAGTTTATGGTTAAGTTGGACCTGGTGGTCAATTCAGACAAATCCCACGTCATGTCTCTGGGGAAAAGGAGAAAGCATTTTAAAACAGTTTCTTGTAATGATAGTTTAATAACTACGGTTAGAGTCTTCACCTATCTAGGAGTGGTGTTTGATGACGCAGGCTCCTGGGCCCCCTAATTATTAAACAAGGCAGTTGCTATAAGAAGATCAACATCTGCTATTCTTGGCTTTGCTAAGAGATTGGGAGGCAAACCGGGGGAAGCAATCTTGTCTATCTACAAAGCAAAATCCGTGGCCATAGCTAGGTATGGGGCCGCAATATGGGGTTATAAGGACACAACCACCATACAGAGGGAGGAAAATACATTTTTGCGGGCTCTCCTGGGTCTTCCCAATTCAACTGCCAGTTTTGCTGTACATCGAGAGCTAGGGATGGGACATATCTCAGACTATGTGAATATGGCACCTATCCTGCAATGGATTAGAATATGGATGAATCCCGCACTGTCTCTTAACCACAAGATTATAAAGGATTGTTTGGCTCTAGATAAAGTGGCAGAAATAAAATGGTTGTTTTATATCAAAGCCATATCTAACTATCTTGGGCGCCCAGAAATATTTGCCAACCCAGAAGGTCTAGTTAAAGCTGATATTAACTGGGTAAAAACAAATTTCATTAAAGCTAGGGAAATGGATCGCGAAGCCATGGAACTTTGTATACCGGCAGTGAGGACTCACTATTTACTGATATCGACAATGTCTATTCAACCTTATCTGACAACTGTCACTAAACCCTTCCATCGATGGCTGTTAACTAAATTCCGTTTTAACCAACTGCATGTGTTACTAGGAAATTACAGGGAGTGGAGTAAACCAGAGGAAGCCGCCCCATGTAAATGTGATTATCATTCATACCAGGACACGATGCATTTTATGTTTTTCTGTTCTTTTTATACAGAGGGAAGGAAAAGGTTTATTACGCCACTGTTGAAAAATAGGGGTTTCGTACAAGTAAAACCTGCTTTAATATATCTACAGCTGATGGCATCCTCTGCTGTTATGTTTGGGGTAGCAAATTTTATTGTAACATCTATTCGTAATAAAAAAGCTAGGCAACTAGAGGAAACAAACTGTGAGTAATAGTAATTCTCAATGACTGAAGAAATTGTAAAGATATAATTGATTAGGAACCCCTGCCTTTTAAATGCTGATTTGTAGATAGTGTGTACATTTGGTAAGATATTTTGAAAATCCATGCACCTGACGAACGCTGTGAGTTGTGTATATAAATTGTATATTATGTAAATGTTACTATTGAGTCTGTAAATTGTGATTTTAATATGTAATTGAATAGCATACTTTTATGATTTTAAATAATCGAATAAAGTGGTTTTGATTGATTGATTGATTGTTCTTAGATATCAACCATGAACTGGAGCCATTAGTGCAGAGCTGAGTGAAGAGTCAGAGTGGTGATATCCAACATTTGTTTTCGCTCTTTTCCCATTCCTATTTTCCCAGGTCTTTTGCTAACCAAACATATTGTATGGTCGGCTGTGTGTGAACAAATGTGCAAACATGATTGGCTCGTATTAGATCTGAAATACAAGTTAGTGCATTTTGACAAGAATGCTGTAACAACAGAAGCACAGTGGCCTTTGAAATGGCCTGTGACCATTCCACATACTCTTGGAGGCTATTTGACCTATAGAGAGTAGCGTGGGGCCAAATGTCACACTCTGCATTCAATCTGTCACCTACAAAAAGCTGTCACCTACAACAATTGCCAGGAAACAATCTCACATATTCCATGGTACAATCACTTTACAGCTGAAGCAGCTGTACCCGTAAATACAAGGTTTTTTAATTGAAAGCTTAGATCACTGCTACGATTTAACTCCTTAAGAACGTAAAATAATACTGAGTGCTTAAGTTAGCATTAGTAGGTCACAAACTAATAGTGGTACCGCCTTAGCCTGCCTTAACTGAAAACGTGGCTTTTAAAAGTTGATCTGTGGTCATATTTTTATTTACACGGTGTTTTTTCCACTCTTCATAAAATAGTTTAAATGCTTCTTGTTATTTTTACTCACAAGAAAGCCTGCTTGAGCCTGGAGGAGCGCACATATAATGTTGCAATGGTCAAGGTTGATGTCCTTGCTAGTAGAACAGTGTTTTATTCATATTTTCAAGTAGCTACTTTTTAATAATTCAATGTTATTTCCACTTGCATGTAGGCTAACGGTTAGACTTGGTTATTCATTTTGGGAGGGTTTTTAGAGTATGCATGCTTTACATAATGAACTTTCTGAATAATGACTGGCTTTCAATAATGTAATTCAATGTAACGTAACACACCATGCTTAGAGCCTGAATCTCTGCTGCTTAAATACTACAAGAAACCTTTACTTGCAATTGTTCTCTGCGCTCGAGAGTCTGCTGAAACCTCTTAATATCCCCAGCACAACTTTGGGGTCCATCTTTGTAGGATGTCTGCAAGGATAATATGAATCTCTCACCAGTTATACTCTATATTAAGGTATGTCCAAGTAATAAGGTAGAAAGTTATCGGTGGGACACTGAACCTTGTACTCTCACAGTTGCTTGTGCTTGCCATCTTCCAGACTCGATTGGAACTACAATAGATCCTAAAAAAATAGAGGAATCGGGTTGGATGTAGGTTGGAGGGAATGGCAAATATACGAGCCGCCATCTTGGCCTGTTATTCATCCTCACCTACTTCCCCAAAATCTCGCTCCCAGGCATCCCATACACCCTGTATGTGGTCAGGGGCATTACGTAACAGATATATATGCCTTTTCTGCCTCGGGCTTCCAAGATTATTTTTATTTTGAGTGGGCTGTATTCTGGCATCTCACCTAGAAAATTGTGGCATATATCTAGGGCATGATGTAATTGGAAGTTTTTAAAGAATTGACAATTATGGAGCTGGAACTCTCCACTTAGTTGTTCAAAAGATAGCATATGGTAGTAGTCCCAAACGTATCCTAATCAGGAAATACCAATGGCCTCTCAGTGTAGGAGCCTGGCAGTCATGTAACCTGCTTTAGCCTGGTTCCTGCCCATAGCTTTGTCTGGACAGAAGAATGTTCAGGTTTCATCAACTTTCATGTACAGGAAACGATTACACGGGGGAAATGGCAAAGTTTAGCAGCATCTTCATTATCTAAATGCACGGTCATTCTTCGATACATTAGCTGGGGGGGAATAAATTACACTGAGGCCAGTCTACTCACTAGATGAAGACCGGTGGCAAGGTTAATAATGCATTTTCTCTCTGTACTGCAGTTACAGCTGGCACTGAAACAATACAAAACCAACAACCTTCCTAACTACATTTCCAAAAATCCTTGCCAAATTAACCACACAGTAATGTGACCCAGAGGGTTTCTGCTACGCTGGTGTTGGATTGGAACAGGAGATTATTTACCACACACAGGGCAAGAAACAACCTCAAACGCTTGGTGACATACCCGAGTTTCCCAGAGGACCACAAGCTTTGGGGTTGCTGTCCTTGAACGAACTGCTGATTTTGGTCAGTAAGGAGGTGTCATTTCCTATTGGGTTGAGGTGGATTATTATGAAAGAAGAGCCCTTAATATCTCTATTTTGATTTTGCCATGGTCAGATCAAATAAATCCCTTTGAAACACCGCAAAAGTAGTCAGTGCCTTCTAAGTCCTTGCTCAATTAAAGTCGCCAGTTCACACTAGAAAGGCATAAACTGGAAAAGGATCAGTGCTCCAAATATGATACCCAAAATAAAAAATGCGTTCCAAGGGCAATGTAATAAGCATAAAATATTTATGATTATAAGAGCTTTTCAGGTTCATACATTTAATATCCTCTACACCACAGAAAGAAGCCTGGATAATCATTAATGAAGCCAATGGTACACAGCCTACTGAACATCAAATTCCAGTTTTGCAAGATCTCTGTGACAAAACTAGTGATTATTTTTACCAAACTAATAAAATATCACATTGAATTGGATAGGAGCAAAAGAAAAATATATGAGACCCATTTATCAATCTAGAATGCCCTGAGAACAGGGCCAGTATCAAAACATTTTACACTAATCTCACCAGAGGATATGACAAATGTATTATTGAAACGTAAAGCTACAGGACTATCTCTTAACATACGCCAATCAAACATTTTCAATTCCATTTGCTCCTTCCAGTGGTACCTTCAACTTAAATGAATTCTATTATCTAATCTTTATTATCAAGGTCCGTTCCTTTCATCCCGAAAAAGGCAGTAATTAAATCTACATGAAAAACGTTACGTTCACGCTGCCAAACTCACAAATTTTATGGACAATTTAAAACTTCCAATTATCTGTCAAAGCTAACTGAACACATTAACACATTGGTGAATAAACCAATTGTGCAGTACTGTATCCACAAAGAAGAACTAAGGATCATTAGGACTTACCTTACGAGGAGGAGCTTGCTTAGCTAGAGGGGTCTCGTTTATTTGTGCAGTTCTTTTCAGTTTTTATTTTTTTATTAATCTAGGAAAACACAATTTAACGTTCTCCAATCTATTTCATACATCCCATTCCTCTAAAATCTAAATTATATCTCTCCACCAGTCAAATCCGAAAATCATTATGGTATCCAGTGTCTAGCATTATATTTCATGACTGTCCTTCATTCACACCTGGAACACTTAGGGCCGACATACTCTATATTTAATCCATACTGCTTAAATAAACATAGAAACAAATTAGCCCTGTATATTACCTCAAATGCATGATCCTGCTCTCAGTGCCCCTGAACTTCTTTTTTCATGTAGTATTGCTCAAACATCTCTTCTTTCAGAGACAGCCAGATAGGGTGAAAAGTTTTGAACCAATTTTTGAATGAAATCTAATGAGCCAAGCATATCAGTAACAAGTATTACCCCCAGGTCCCTCCGTCCTCGACACCTTCATAAACAAAGTGAGATTATCTACCTCACTGACAGAAAAAAAGATGAAGGAATGCTGGACCTACCCTACCCCTCCCGCCGGGAGTACATAAGCGTACCTGGTCCCAGCATTCCCTCTGTTCTTTGTGTGGGCTCCTGTGGAATACGGACCTACGTTTGGGGCTGATGTTCGGTCCCTTGATGTATCGTCTCTCCCTCCCTGCCGGGCTTGGGGGGAGTGGCACGGGCTGCCTGGAGGATTATCTGAGCCGCGCGGCGCTTGTAATACCGCGTGGGCTCCATATTTGCCCGTTGGCCACCCCTCCTGGTCTGCCGGGCTTACTGGGGGGCGCGGCCTCTCCCTGTGTTCCCGGATTGGCTGCTGGTGATGTCGTCTTCTGGATTTTCGGGTGCCTGGCTTCCGTCCTGGGAGTGGGTCAGGCGCCTCGGTCCAGGCGGTTTTTCCTGCATTTAAAAACCGGGCAGGTGGGGTGAGTACAGCATAGCGATTTTTTCACTGATTGCTTGCTGGGGAGTTTGTTGCATTGGTGTTTAATACTCCAGCTGTTATTTGAGATGGGGAAATGTTCGAGGAAACGGCGTCATCGTGACCGGTCTTCCTCTTCCTCGACTGAGTCTTCCCGGTCTCCATCTCCTGCCCGGTCCAGGCGCCGTGGCGGGGGGAAGGATGCGCATCTTAAGCGCTTGATCAGGGAGACTTTGTCGGAGTTGGGTGATGTTGGGGCCAGACGCAGGGGCCGGGCTCCATTGTCTTCTGAGTCTTCTGGAGATGAGTCTACCTGGGCTGGGGACGCTGATCTGAAGGGCAAATATATTGATAAGGACGCACTGCCTGGCATTTTGAAGCATGTGAAGGAGAACATGGGGTTCCCGGATGAGGCTGTTCCAAGTACCTCTGGGGGACCTTTGTTGCGTCAGTTCCAAAGTTCGGCCACGGTGGATGTGCCGGTGCATCCCTTTATCAAGGATGTCCTGAAGAGGGAGTGGTCTGACCCAGATCGCATTTTGGTTCCTAGGTTTATGGCTCGCCTGTATCCTCTGCAAGATATGGCTACTGAACATCACTATTGACCCCTTTGTGGCGAGTTTGGTGGGTCGCACTTCCTTGGCTGAGGACGCCGTGCTGAAGGATCCGGTGGATAGAAAGGCGGATGTTGCCCTCTGGAAGGTTTATTCCGGTTCCCACCTGGCCTTGCGGGCCGGTGTTTATGGCACTTATATTTTGCAGTCTCTGCTGTCTGACATTAAGTCTCTTTATCAGTCGATGGACGATGCCACTGACTGTTCCAGTCTTCTTGAGCACATGGAGCGTCAGATGGAGCTTCTGCCGGATGTCTCTTTTGATGTTGTGCGTGCGGCTGCACTGTCCAGTGGGGCTTGTGTGGCGGCGCTTCGCAGTCTTGTCCTCAAAGACTGGAAGACTGACTCTGCTCAGAAGGCTTGTGCTTTGCGTTTGCCCTTCCAGGGTTCTATGCTGTTTGGGGGAGAGTTGTAGTCCAAATTGCATAAGCTGTTTAAAGAGAAGAAACACTCCTCTTCTTTTAAAGGCTCTTCTGCTGCTGCTGTCCCTTCTAAACCTAAGCCTTTCTTTCGTCCTTCATATCGTAGGCAGTTTGGGAAGGGCCAGGGGAGGTTTGCTTCTGGCCGGGGTCGGGATCGTAAGGCTAGGTCCCATCCTCCTGCTAAGCCGCGCTCCTGACTCTTTGGCTGTGGTTCCTGGGTTATTGGTAGGAGGGCGGCTGCACTTCTTCCTGGCAGCCTGGGTTCCGTCATGTTCCGACGAATGGGTGTTGGATGTCCTTCGAGTGGGTTATGTGGTGGAATTCTCTGTTCCCCCTCCGGATTCCCGCATTCGCCCAAGAGGGCTCATCTCTCTCAGGGAGTGGAGGCTCTTCTTCTGAAGGGTGCCATTCAGGAGGTTCCTCCTTTGGAGGTGGGGTCGGGCTTCTATTCCCTGATCTTTCTGGTGCCCAAGATTATGGGGGGGGGGGTCCGCCTGGTTTTGGATTTGAAGGTGAGGAACCGGTGGGTATTACGGGTGCCCTTTCGTATGGAGTCTTTGCAAAGGGTGATTCCTTTGGTGCTTCCGGATCACTTCATGTGTACCCTGGATCTTCAGGACGCATATTACCATGTCCCGATGCATCCTCGGTCACGTCGCTTCCTGAGGTTTTGTGTTCAGGGGCATCACTAACAGTTCCGGGTTTTGCCCTTCGGTCTTCGTTCTGCCCTGAGGGTCTTTACAAAGGTGGTGGCTCCCTTGGTCGCCTGGCCTCATCTTCAGGGGGTGATGGTGTATCCCTACCTAGACGACTGGTTGGTCCATGCTCCCTCTCGGGTCCTGTTGTTGGAGGCCAGGGAGTTGGTGTGTTCTGCTTTGCGTCAGCACGGGTTTCTGATCATCTTGCCAAAGTTCCTTCATCAATCAATGCGGGGGAGAAGGAAAAATCGTGATCCATCCAATTTCCTTGGTATATAATCTCACAAATCAGTGAGTGGGGGAGGATCACTTGTCCTGCATAACCTGGGTATACAGGAAAATCGTATGTTCCATGGGAAAAAACCTTCATGCACGTGTAAAGTTTTTCGTGGTTGCGGTATATCTTGGTTCTCCACCCCTTTATTCACGTGACAGCATAATCATCAGGTTTAGTCGGTATACAACCTCCACCAGGAGGTATTAGCCCTAGGTTAAAACAGTAGTGATTTCCGGTTGCCAACCTTCAAGCTGCTTTGCATCACCCACAAAGCAATACATAGCACTGGACCACTTTTCACCAGGAAGAAAATCACCAAATACCTACAGCAAAGGAACCTCCGCTCTAGATTTGCACTTCGCCTCAAAACCCCAGCATCCAAAAAAAACAAGCATTTGCAATGCAATAGGTCTCGCATTAGGAAAGTTTGAACTATTGGTATTGTAAATGACAATTTTTTTTATTTATGTGTTGGTTTTGAAAATAGCTAAATTAATAGCTTTGTATTTTACAATGCCAATAGTTTTAACTTTCGCAAATGTGACACCTATAGAATTTGTAATGCAATATGTGTTGTATTTACGTGACTTACATGTACTGATATTACAAATAGCAATGCCTTTTAATTTTTTTAAATAATTAATACTTAAATAAAAGCTATTGTAATTTATAATGGCAATAGCTTAAACTTTTGTAAATAACTTTTGTGAAGATTATGTTCAGTGTATTTTATTGTGACGAAAATCCAAGAACAGAAGTGAAATATTAACATCTTTTTGTGACATTTGTAATACAGCTTGAAACATTGAGAGAAGATAGTTGAACCAGTTGTTGTTGAATGGTTGCACAGATTGATGCTGTGGTAGCGCTGAGTGATGTTGTGGTGGCGACGAGTGATGCTGTGGCGTTCAGTGATGCTGTGGTAGCGCATAGTGATGTTGTGGTGGTGCTGAGTGATGCTGTGGTGGTGCTGAGTGATGCTGTGGTGATGCGATACATAGATAGATAGAGTGAGGGCGATAGATGGATAGAGTGAGGGCGATAGAGTGAGGGCGATAGGTAGAGTGAGGGCGATAGGTAGAGTGAGGGCGATAGGTAGAGTGAGGGCGATAGGTAGAGTGAGGGCGATAGGTAGAGTGAGGGCGATAGGTAGAGTGAGGGCGATAGGTAGATAGAAAGATAGATAGATAGATAGATAGAGTGAGGGCGATAGATAGATAGATAGATAGATAGATAGATAGATAGATAGATAGATAGATAGATAGAGTGAGGGCGATAGATGGATAGAGTGAGGGCGATAGATAGAGTGAGGGCGATAGATAGAGTGAGGGGGATAGATAGAGTGAGGGCAATAGGTAGAGTGAGGGCAATAGGTAGAGTGAGGGCGATAGGTAGATATCTAGATAGATAGAGTGAGGGCGATAGATAGAGTGAGGGCTATAGATAGATAGATAGATAGATAGATAGAGTGAGGGTGATAGATAGATAGATAGATAGATAGATAGATAGATGGCGATAGATAGATAGATAGAAAGGGGGAGGGCGATAGATAGATAGATAGATAGATAGATAGATAGATAGATAGATAAATAGAGTGAGGGTAGATAAATAGAGTGAGGGCGATAGATTGATAGATAGAGTGAGGGCGATAGATAGATAGATAGATAGATAGATAAATAGAGGGAGGGTGATAGATAGATAGATAGATAGATAGATAGATAGATAGATAGAGTGAGGGTGATAGATCGATAGACAGATATATAGAGTGAGGGTGATAGATATATAGATAGAGTGAGAGCGATAGATAGATAGAGTGAGGGCGATAGATAGATAGCTAGATAGATTGAGGGCGATAGATAGATAGCTAGATAGAGTGAGGGCGATAGATAGATAGATAGCTAGATAGAGTGAGGGCGATAGATAGATAGATAGATAGATAGATAGATAGATAGAGTGAGTGAGTGAGTGCGATAGATAGATAGATAGAGTGAGGGTGATAGATAGATAGACAGACATATAGAGTGAGGGAGATAGATAGAGTGAGGGCGATAGATAGATAGATGGATGGATAGATAGATAGATAGATAGATAGATAGATAGATAGATAGATAGATAGATAGATAGAGTGAGGGCTATAGATAGATAGATAGATATACAGATAGATAGAGTGAGGGTGATAGATAGATAGATAGATAGATAGATAGATAGATAGATAGATAGATAGATAGATAGAGTGAGGGCGATAGATAGATAAGATAGATAGATAGATAGATAGATAGATAGAGTGAGGGCAATAGATAGATAGACAGATATATAGAGTGAGGGCGATAGATAGAGTGAGGGCGATAGATATATAGATAGAGTGAGAGCGATAGATAGAGTGAGGGCGATAGATATATAGAGTGAGGGCGATAGATAGATAGATAGCTAGATAGAGTGAGGGCGATAGATTGATAGAAAGATAGTTAAATAGAGTGAGTGAGGGCGATAGACAGATAGATAGATAAATAGATAGAGTGAGTGAGGGCGATAGTTAGATAGATAGATAGAGTGAGGGCGATAGATAGATAGACAGGCATATAGAGTGAGGGAGATAGATAAAGTGAGGGCGATAGATAGATATATAGATAGATAGATAGATAGATAGATAGATAGATAGATAGATAGATAGAGTGAGGGTGATAGATAGATAGATAGATAGATAGAGTGAGGGCGATAGATAGATAGAGTGAGGGTGATAGATAGATAGATAGAGTGAGAGCAATAGATAGATAGAGTGAGGGCGATAGATATATAGATAGAGTGAGAGCGATAGATAGAGTGAGGGCGATAGATAGATAGATAGCTAGATAGAGTGAGGGCGATAGATAGATAGATAGAGTGAAGGCGATAGATAGATAGATAGATAGATAGATAGATAGATAGATAGATAAATAGATAGAGTGAGGGTGATAGATCGATAGACAGATATATAGAGTGAGGGTGATAGATATATAGATAGAGTGAGAGCTATAGATAGATAGAGTGAGGGCGATAGATAGATAGCTAGATAGATTGAGGGCGATAGATAGATAGCTAGATAGATTGAGGGCGATAGATAGATAGCTAGATAGAGTGAGGGCGATAGATAGATAGATAGCTAGATAGAGTGAGGGCGATAGATAGATAGATAGATAGATAGATAGATAGATAGATAGATAGATAGATAGATAGATAGATAGAGTGAGTGAGGGCGATAGATAGATAGATAGAGTGAGGGTGATAGATAGATAGACAGACATATAGAGTGAGGGAGATAGATAGAGTGAGGGCGATAGATAGATAGATGGATGGATAGATAGATAGATAGATAGATAGATAGATAGATAGATAGATAGATAGATAGATAGATAGATAGATAGATAGAGTGAGAGCAATAGATAGATAGAGTGAGGGCGATAGATATATAGATAGAGTGAGAGCGATAGATAGAGTGAGGGCGATAGATAGATAGATAGCTAGATAGAGTGAGGGCGATAGATAGATAGATAGATAGAGTGAGGGCGATAGATAGATAGATAGATAGATAGATAGATAGATAGATAGATAGATAGATAGATAGATAGAGTGAGGGTGATAGATCGATAGACAGATATATAGAGTGAGGGTGATAGATATATAGATAGAGTGAGAGCTATAGATAGATAGAGTGAGGGCGATAGATAGATAGCTAGATAGATTGAGGGCGATAGATAGATAGCTAGATAGAGTGAGGGCGATAGATAGATAGATAGATAGATAGATAGATAGATAGATAGATAGATAGATAGATAGATAGATAGAGTGAGTGAGGGCGATAGATAGATAGATAGAGTGAGGGGGATAGATAGATAGACAGACATATAGAGTGAGGGAGATAGATAGAGTGAGGGCGATAGATAGATAGATGGATGGATAGATAGATAGATAGATAGATAGATAGATAGATAGATAGATAGATAGATAGATAGAGTGAGGGCTATAGATAGATAGATAGATAGATAGATAGATAGATAGATAGATAGATAGATAGATAGATAGATAGATAGATAGAGTGAGGGCGATAGATAGATAGATAGATAGATAGATAGATAGATAGATAGATAGATAGATAGAGTGAGGGCGATAGATAGATAAGATAGATAGATAGATAGATAGATAGATAGATAGATAGAGTGAGGGCAATAGATAGATAGATAGATATACAGATAGATAGAGTGAGGGTGATAGATAGATAGATAGATAGATAGATAGATAGATAGATAGATAGATAGATAGAGTGAGGGCGATAGATAGATAAGATAGATAGATAGATAGATAGATAGATAGAGTGAGGGCAATAGATAGATAGACAGATATATAGAGTGAGGGCGATAGATAGAGTGAGGGCGATAGATATATAGATAGAGTGAGAGCGATAGATAGAGTGAGGGCGATAGATATATAGAGTGAGGGCGATAGATAGATAGATAGCTAGATAGAGTGAGGGCGATAGATTGATAGAAAGATAGTTAAATAGAGTGAGTGAGGGCGATAGACAGATAGATAGATAAATAGATAGAGTGAGTGAGGGCGATAGTTAGATAGATAGATAGATAGAGTGAGGGCGATAGATAGATAGACAGGCATATAGAGTGAGGGAGATAGATAAAGTGAGGGCGATAGATAGATATATAGATAGATAGATAGATAGATAGATAGATAGATAGATAGATAGATAGATAGAGTGAGGGTGATAGATAGATAGATAGATAGATAGATAGATAGATAGAGTGAGGGCGATAGATAGATAGAGTGAGGGTGATAGATAGATAGATAGAGTGAGAGCAATAGATAGATAGAGTGAGGGCGATAGATATATAGATAGAGTGAGAGCGATAGATAGAGTGAGGGCGATAGATAGATAGATAGCTAGATAGAGTGAGGGCGATAGATAGATAGATAGATAGAGTGAGGGCGATAGATAGATAGATAGATAGATAGATAGATAGATAGATAGATAGATAAATAGATAGAGTGAGGGTGATAGATCGATAGACAGATATATAGAGTGAGGGTGATAGATATATAGATAGAGTGAGAGCTATAGATAGATAGAGTGAGGGCGATAGATAGATAGCTAGATAGATTGAGGGCGATAGATAGATAGCTAGATAGAGTGAGGGCGATAGATAGATAGATAGCTAGATAGAGTGAGGGCGATAGATAGATAGATAGATAGATAGATAGATAGATAGATAGATAGATAGATAGATAGATAGATAGAGTGAGTGAGGGCGATAGATAGATAGAGTGAGGGTGATAGATAGATAGACAGACATATAGAGTGAGGGAGATAGATAGAGTGAGGGCGATAGATAGATAGATGGATGGATAGATAGATAGATAGATAGATAGATAGATAGATAGATAGATAGATAGATAGAGTGAGAGCAATAGATAGATAGAGTGAGGGCGATAGATATATAGATAGAGTGAGAGCGATAGATAGAGTGAGGGCGATAGATAGATAGATAGCTAGATAGAGTGAGGGCGATAGATAGATAGATAGATAGAGTGAGGGCGATAGATAGATAGATAGATAGATAGATAGATAGATAGATAGATAGATAGATAGATAGATAGATAGATAGATAGATAGATAGAGTGAGGGTGATAGATCGATAGACAGATATATAGAGTGAGGGTGATAGATATATAGATAGAGTGAGAGCTATAGATAGATAGAGTGAGGGCGATAGATAGATAGCTAGATAGATTGAGGGCGATAGATAGATAGCTAGATAGAGTGAGGGCGATAGATAGATAGATAGCTAGATAGAGTGAGGGCGATAGATAGATAGATAGATAGATAGATAGATAGATAGATAGATAGAGTGAGTGAGGGCGATAGATAGATAGATAGAGTGAGGGTGATAGATAGATAGACAGACATATAGAGTGAGGGAGATAGATAGAGTGAGGGCGATAGATAGATGGATGGATAGATAGATAGATAGATAGATAGATAGATAGATAGATAGATAGATAGATAGATAGATAGATAGATAGATAGATAGATAGATAGATAGATAGAGTGAGGGCTATAGATAGATAGATAGATAGATAGATAGATAGATAGATAGATAGAGTGAGGGCGATAGATAGATAAGATAGATAGATAGATAGATAGAGTGAGGGCAATAGATAGATAGACAGATATATAGAGTGAGGGCGATAGATAGAGTGAGGGCGATAGATATATAGATAGAGTGAGAGCGATAGATAGAGTGAGGGCGATAGATATATAGAGTGAGGGCGATAGATAGATAGATAGCTAGATAGAGTGAGGGCGATAGATTGATAGAAAGATAGTTAAATAGAGTGAGTGAGGGCGATAGACAGATAGATAGATAAATAGATAGAGTGAGTGAGGGCGATAGTTAGATAGATAGATAGAGTGAGGGCGATCGATAGATAGACAGGCATATAGAGTGAGGGAGATAGATAAAGTGAGGGCGATAGATAGATATATAGATAGATAGATAGATAGATATATAGATAGATAGATAGATAGATAGATAGATAGATAGATAGATAGATAGATAGAGTGAGGGTGATAGATAGATAGATAGATAGATAGATAGATAGATAGATAGATAGATAGATAGAGTGAGGGTGATAGATAGATAGATAGATAGATAGAGTGAGGGCGATAGATAGATAGAGTGAGGGTGATAGATAGATAGATAGAGTGAGAGCAATAGATAGATAGAGTGAGGGCGATAGATAGATAGACAGATAGATAGATAGATAGATAGAGTGAGGGTGATAGATAGACAGATAGAGTGAGGGCAATAGATAGATAGACAGATATATAGAGTGAGGGCGATAGATAGAGTGAGGGCGATAGATATATAGATAGAGTGAGAGCGATAGATAGAGTGAGGGCGATAGATATATAGAGTGAGGGCGATAGATAGATAGATAGCTAGATAGAGTGAGGGCGATAGATTGATAGAAAGATAGTTAAATAGAGTGAGTGAGGGCGATAGACAGATAGACAGATAAATAGATAGAGTGAGTGAGGGCGATAGTTAGATAGATAGATAGAGTGAGGGCGATAGATAGATAGACAGGCATATAGAGTGAGGGAGATAGATAAAGTGAGGGCGATAGATAGATATATAGATAGATAGATAGATAGATAGATAGATAGATAGAGTGAGGGTGATAGATAGATAGATAGATAGATAGAGTGAGGGCGATAGATAGATAGAGTGAGGGTGATAGATAGATAGATAGAGTGAGAGCAATAGATAGATAGAGTGAGGGCGATAGATAGATAGACAGATAGATAGATAGATAGATAGAGTGAGGGTGATAGATAGACAGATAGAGTGAGGGCGATAGATAGAGTGAGGGCGATAGATAGATAGACAGATATATAGAGTGAGGGCGATATATAGAGTGAGGGTGATAGATATATAGATAGAGTGAGAGCGATAGATAGATAGAGTGAGGGCGATAGATAGATAGCTAGATAGATTGAGGGCGATAGATAGATAGATAGCTAGATAGAGTGAGGGCGATAGATAGATAGATAGCTAGATAGAGTGAGGGCGATAGATAGATAGATAGATAGATAGAGTGAGTGAGGGCGACAGATAGATAGATAGATAGAGTAAGGGTGATAGATAGATAGACAGATAGAGTGAGGGCGATAGATAGAGTGAGGGCGATAGATAGATAGACTAATATATAGAGTGAGGGCGATAGATAGAGTGAGGGCGAAAGATATATAGATAGAGTGAGAGCGATAGATAGATAGAGTGAGGGCGATAGATAGATAGCTAGATAGATTGAGGGCGATAGATAGATAGATAGATAGATAGATAGATAGATAGATAGATAGATAGATAGATAGATAGAGTGAGGGCGATAGATAGATAGCTAGATAGAGTGAGGGAGATAGATAGATAGATAGATAAATAGATAGAGTGAGTGAGGGCGATAGGTAGATAGATAGATAGATAGATAGATAGAGCGAGGGCGATAGATAGATAGAAAGGGTGAGGGCGATAGATAGATAGATAGATAGATAGATAGATAGATAGATAGATAGATAGATAGATAGATAGAGTGAGGGCGATGGATAAATAGATAGAAAGGGTGAGGGCGATAGATAGATAGATAGATAGATAGATAGATAGATAGATAGATAGATAGATAGATAGATAGATAGAGTGAGGGTGATCGATAGATAGACAGAGTGAGGGCGATAGATGGATAGATAGATAGAGTGAGGGCGATAGATAGATAGGGCGATAGATAGATAGAGTGAGGGCGATAGATAGAGTGAGGGCGATAGGTAGAGTGAGGGCGATAGGTAGAGTGAGGGCGATAGGTAGAGTGAGGGCGATAGATAGATAGAGTGTGGGGGATAGATAGAGTGAGAGCGATAGATAGACAGATATATAGAGGGCGGTAGGTAGTGTGAGGGCGATAGATAGATAGAGAGAGTGAGGGCTATAGATAGATAGATAGATAGATAGAAAGAGTGAGGGCGATAGATAGATAGACAGGCATATAGAGTGAGGGAGATAGATAAAGTGAGGGCGATAGATAGATAGATAGATAGATAGATAGATAGATAGAGTGAGGGTGATAGATAGATATATAGATAGATAGATAGATAGATAGATAGATAGAGTGAGGGTGATAGATAGATATATAGATAGATAGATAGATAGATAGATAGATAGATAGAGTGAGGGCGATAGATAGATAGATAGCTAGATAGAGTGAGGGCGATAGATAGATAGATAGAGTGAAGGCGATAGATAGATAGATAGATAGATAGATAGATAGATAGATAGATAGATAGATAAATAGATAGAGTGAGGGTGATAGATCGATAGACAGATATATAGAGTGAGGGTGATAGATATATAGATAGAGTGAGAGCTATAGATAGATAGAGTGAGGGCGATAGATAGATAGCTAGATAGATTGAGGGCGATAGATAGATAGCTAGATAGATTGAGGGCGATAGATAGATAGCTAGATAGAGTGAGGGCGATAGATAGATAGATAGCTAGATAGAGTGAGGGCGATAGATAGATAGATAGATAGATAGATAGATAGATAGATAGATAGATAGATAGATAGATAGAGTGAGTGAGGGCGATAGATAGATAGATAGAGTGAGGGTGATAGATAGATAGACAGACATATAGAGTGAGGGAGATAGATAGAGTGAGGGCGATAGATAGATAGATGGATGGATAGATAGATAGATAGATAGATAGATAGATAGATAGATAGATAGATAGATAGATAGATAGATAGATAGATAGAGTGAGAGCAATAGATAGATAGAGTGAGGGCGATAGATATATAGATAGAGTGAGAGCGATAGATAGAGTGAGGGCGATAGATAGATAGATAGCTAGATAGAGTGAGGGCGATAGATAGATAGATAGATAGAGTGAGGGCGATAGATAGATAGATAGATAGATAGATAGATAGATAGATAGATAGATAGATAGATAGATAGAGTGAGGGTGATAGATCGATAGACAGATATATAGAGTGAGGGTGATAGATATATAGATAGAGTGAGAGCTATAGATAGATAGAGTGAGGGCGATAGATAGATAGCTAGATAGATTGAGGGCGATAGATAGATAGCTAGATAGAGTGAGGGCGATAGATAGATAGATAGATAGATAGATAGATAGATAGATAGATAGATAGATAGATAGATAGATAGATAGATAGAGTGAGTGAGGGCGATAGATAGATAGATAGAGTGAGGGGGATAGATAGATAGACAGACATATAGAGTGAGGGAGATAGATAGAGTGAGGGCGATAGATAGATAGATGGATGGATAGATAGATAGATAGATAGATAGATAGATAGATAGATAGATAGATAGATAGATAGAGTGAGGGCTATAGATAGATAGATAGATAGATAGATAGATAGATAGATAGATAGATAGATAGATAGATAGATAGATAGATAGAGTGAGGGCGATAGATAGATAGATAGATAGATAGATAGATAGATAGATAGATAGATAGATAGAGTGAGGGCGATAGATAGATAAGATAGATAGATAGATAGATAGATAGATAGATAGAGTGAGGGCAATAGATAGATAGATAGATATACAGATAGATAGAGTGAGGGTGATAGATAGATAGATAGATAGATAGATAGATAGATAGATAGATAGATAGATAGATAGAGTGAGGGCGATAGATAGATAAGATAGATAGATAGATAGATAGATAGATAGAGTGAGGGCAATAGATAGATAGACAGATATATAGAGTGAGGGCGATAGATAGAGTGAGGGCGATAGATATATAGATAGAGTGAGAGCGATAGATAGAGTGAGGGCGATAGATATATAGAGTGAGGGCGATAGATAGATAGATAGCTAGATAGAGTGAGGGCGATAGATTGATAGAAAGATAGTTAAATAGAGTGAGTGAGGGCGATAGACAGATAGATAGATAAATAGATAGAGTGAGTGAGGGCGATAGTTAGATAGATAGATAGATAGAGTGAGGGCGATAGATAGATAGACAGGCATATAGAGTGAGGGAGATAGATAAAGTGAGGGCGATAGATAGATATATAGATAGATAGATAGATAGATAGATAGATAGATAGATAGATAGATAGATAGATAGATAGAGTGAGGGTGATAGATAGATAGATAGATAGATAGATAGATAGATAGAGTGAGGGCGATAGATAGATAGAGTGAGGGTGATAGATAGATAGATAGAGTGAGAGCAATAGATAGATAGAGTGAGGGCGATAGATATATAGATAGAGTGAGAGCGATAGATAGAGTGAGGGCGATAGATAGATAGATAGCTAGATAGAGTGAGGGCGATAGATAGATAGATAGATAGAGTGAGGGCGATAGATAGATAGATAGATAGATAGATAGATAGATAGATAGATAGATAGATAAATAGATAGAGTGAGGGTGATAGATCGATAGACAGATATATAGAGTGAGGGTGATAGATATATAGATAGAGTGAGAGCTATAGATAGATAGAGTGAGGGCGATAGATAGATAGCTAGATAGATTGAGGGCGATAGATAGATAGCTAGATAGAGTGAGGGCGATAGATAGATAGATAGCTAGATAGAGTGAGGGCGATAGATAGATAGATAGATAGATAGATAGATAGATAGATAGATAGATAGATAGATAGAGTGAGTGAGGGCGATAGATAGATAGAGTGAGGGTGATAGATAGATAGACAGACATATAGAGTGAGGGAGATAGATAGAGTGAGGGCGATAGATAGATAGATGGATGGATAGATAGATAGATAGATAGATAGATAGATAGATAGATAGATAGATAGATAGATAGATAGAGTGAGAGCAATAGATAGATAGAGTGAGGGCGATAGATATATAGATAGAGTGAGAGCGATAGATAGAGTGAGGGCGATAGATAGATAGATAGCTAGATAGAGTGAGGGCGATAGATAGATAGATAGATAGAGTGAGGGCGATAGATAGATAGATAGATAGATAGATAGATAGATAGATAGATAGATAGATAGATAGATAGATAGATAGATAGATAGATAGAGTGAGGGTGATAGATCGATAGACAGATATATAGAGTGAGGGTGATAGATATATAGATAGAGTGAGAGCTATAGATAGATAGAGTGAGGGCGATAGATAGATAGCTAGATAGATTGAGGGCGATAGATAGATAGCTAGATAGAGTGAGGGCGATAGATAGATAGATAGCTAGATAGAGTGAGGGCGATAGATAGATAGATAGATAGATAGATAGATAGATAGATAGATAGAGTGAGTGAGGGCGATAGATAGATAGATAGAGTGAGGGTGATAGATAGATAGACAGACATATAGAGTGAGGGAGATAGATAGAGTGAGGGCGATAGATAGATGGATGGATAGATAGATAGATAGATAGATAGATAGATAGATAGATAGATAGATAGATAGATAGATAGATAGATAGATAGATAGATAGATAGATAGAGTGAGGGCTATAGATAGATAGATAGATAGATAGATAGATAGATAGATAGATAGATAGATAGATAGATAGATAGAGTGAGGGCGATAGATAGATAAGATAGATAGATAGATAGAGTGAGGGCAATAGATAGATAGACAGATATATAGAGTGAGGGCGATAGATAGAGTGAGGGCGATAGATATATAGATAGAGTGAGAGCGATAGATAGAGTGAGGGCGATAGATATATAGAGTGAGGGCGATAGATAGATAGATAGCTAGATAGAGTGAGGGCGATAGATTGATAGAAAGATAGTTAAATAGAGTGAGTGAGGGCGATAGACAGATAGATAGATAAATAGATAGAGTGAGTGAGGGCGATAGTTAGATAGATAGATAGAGTGAGGGCGATCGATAGATAGACAGGCATATAGAGTGAGGGAGATAGATAAAGTGAGGGCGATAGATAGATATATAGATAGATAGATAGATAGATATATAGATAGATAGATAGATAGATAGATAGATAGATAGATAGATAGATAGATAGAGTGAGGGTGATAGATAGATAGATAGATAGATAGATAGATAGATAGATAGATAGAGTGAGGGCAATAGATAGATAGACAGATATATAGAGTGAGGGCGATAGATAGAGTGAGGGCGATAGATATATAGATAGAGTGAGAGCGATAGATAGAGTGAGGGCGATAGATATATAGAGTGAGGGCGATAGATAGATAGATAGCTAGATAGAGTGAGGGCGATAGATTGATAGAAAGATAGTTAAATAGAGTGAGTGAGGGCGATAGACAGATAGACAGATAAATAGATAGAGTGAGTGAGGGCGATAGTTAGATAGATAGATAGAGTGAGGGCGATAGATAGATAGACAGGCATATAGAGTGAGGGAGATAGATAAAGTGAGGGCGATAGATAGATATATAGATAGATAGATAGATAGATAGATAGATAGATAGAGTGAGGGTGATAGATAGATAGATAGATAGATAGAGTGAGGGCGATAGATAGATAGAGTGAGGGTGATAGATAGATAGATAGAGTGAGAGCAATAGATAGATAGAGTGAGGGCGATAGATAGATAGACAGATAGATAGATAGATAGATAGAGTGAGGGTGATAGATAGACAGATAGAGTGAGGGCGATAGATAGAGTGAGGGCGATAGATAGATAGACAGATATATAGAGTGAGGGCGATATATAGAGTGAGGGTGATAGATATATAGATAGAGTGAGAGCGATAGATAGATAGAGTGAGGGCGATAGATAGATAGCTAGATAGATTGAGGGCGATAGATAGATAGATAGCTAGATAGAGTGAGGGCGATAGATAGATAGATAGCTAGATAGAGTGAGGGCGATAGATAGATAGATAGATAGATAGAGTGAGTGAGGGCGACAGATAGATAGATAGATAGAGTAAGGGTGATAGATAGATAGACAGATAGAGTGAGGGCGATAGATAGAGTGAGGGCGATAGATAGATAGACTAATATATAGAGTGAGGGCGATAGATAGAGTGAGGGCGAAAGATATATAGATAGAGTGAGAGCGATAGATAGATAGAGTGAGGGCGATAGATAGATAGCTAGATAGATTGAGGGCGATAGATAGATAGATAGATAGATAGATAGATAGATAGATAGATAGATAGATAGAGTGAGGGCGATAGATAGATAGCTAGATAGAGTGAGGGAGATAGATAGATAGATAGATAAATAGATAGAGTGAGTGAGGGCGATAGGTAGATAGATAGATAGATAGATAGATAGAGCGAGGGCGATAGATAGATAGAAAGGGTGAGGGCGATAGATAGATAGATAGATAGATAGATAGATAGATAGATAGATAGATAGATAGATAGATAGAGTGAGGGCGATGGATAAATAGATAGAAAGGGTGAGGGCGATAGATAGATAGATAGATAGATAGATAGATAGATAGATAGATAGATAGATAGATAGATAGATAGATAGAGTGAGGGTGATCGATAGATAGACAGAGTGAGGGCGATAGATGGATAGATAGATAGAGTGAGGGCGATAGATAGATAGGGCGATAGATAGATAGAGTGAGGGCGATAGATAGAGTGAGGGCGATAGGTAGAGTGAGGGCGATAGGTAGAGTGAGGGCGATAGGTAGAGTGAGGGCGATAGATAGATAGAGTGTGGGGGATAGATAGAGTGAGAGCGATAGATAGACAGATATATAGAGGGCGGTAGGTAGTGTGAGGGCGATAGATAGATAGAGAGAGTGAGGGCTATAGATAGATAGATAGATAGATAGAAAGAGTGAGGGCGATAGATAGATAGACAGGCATATAGAGTGAGGGAGATAGATAAAGTGAGGGCGATAGATAGATAGATAGATAGATAGATAGATAGATAGAGTGAGGGTGATAGATAGATATATAGATAGATAGATAGATAGATAGATAGATAGAGTGAGGGTGATAGATAGATAGATAGATAGATAGATAGATAGATAGATAGATAGATAGATAGATAGATAGATAGACAGATATATAGAGTGAGGGCGATAGATAGAGTGAGGGTGATAGATATATAGATAGAGTGAGAGCGATAGATAGATAGAGTGAGGGCGATAGATAGATAGATAGCTAGATAGAATGAGGGCGATAGATAGATAGAGGGAGGGCGATAGATAGATAGATAGATAGATAGATAGATAGATAGATAGATAGATAGATAGATAGATAGATAGATAGATAGACAGATATATAGAGTGAGGGCGATAGATAGAGTGAGGGTGATAGATATATAGATAGAGTGAGAGCGATAGATAGATAGAGTGAGGGCGATAGATAGATAGCTAGATAGAGTGAGGGCGATAGATAGATAGATAGATAGATAGAGTGAGGGCGATAGATAGAGTGAGGGCGATAGATAGACAGATATATAGAGTGAGGGCGATAGATAGAGTGAGGGCGATAGATATATAGATAGAGTGAGAGCGATAGATAGATAGATTGAGGGCGATAGATATATAGATAGAGAGAGCGATAGATAGATAGAGTGAGGGCGATAGATAGATAGATAGCTAGATAGAGTGAGAGCGATAGATAGATAGAGTGAGGGCGATAGATAGATAGCTAGATAGAGTGAGGGAGATAGATAGATAGATAGATAGATAAATAGATAGAGTGAGTGAGGGCGATAGGTAGATAGATAGATAGATAGATAGATAGATAGATAGATAGATAGATAGATAGATAGATAGATAGAGTGAGGGCGATAGATAGATAGACAGACATATAGAGTGAGGGAGATAGACAGAGTGAGGGCGACAGATCGATAGATGGATAGATAGATAGATAGATAGATAGATAGATAGATAGATAGATAGATAGATAGAGTGAGGGCGATAGATAGATAGAAAGGGTGAGGGCGATAGATAGATAGATAGATAGATAGATAGATAGATAGATAGATAGATAGATAGATAGATAGATAGATAGATAGATAGATAGATAGAGTGAGGGCGATAGATAGATAGAAAGGGTGAGGGCGATAGATAGATAGATAGATAGATAGATAGATAGATAGATAGATAGATAGATAGAGTGAGGGTGATAGATAGATAGATAGATCGACAGAGTGAGGGCGATAGATGGATAGATAGATAGAGTGAGGGCGATAGATAGATAGGGCGATAGATAGATAGAGTGAGGGCGATAGATAGAGTGAGGGCGATAGGTAGAGTGAGGGCGATAGATAGACAGATATATAGAGGGCGGTAGGTAGTGTGAGGGCGATAGATAGATAGAGAGAGTGAGGGCTATAGATAGATAGATAGATAGATAGATAGATAAATAGAGTGAGTGAGGGCGATAGATAGATAGATAGATAAATAGATAGAGTGAGTGAGGGCGATAGATAGATAGATAGAGTGAGGGCGATAGATAGATAGACAGGCATATAGAGTGAGGGAGATAGATAAAGTGAGGGTGATAGATAGATAGATAGATAGATAGATAGATAGATAGATAGATAGATAGAGTGAGGGAGATAGATAGATAGATAGATAGATAGATAGATAGATAGATAGATAGATAGATAGATAGATAGATAGATAGCTAGATAGACAGATATATAGAGTGAGGGCGATAGATAGAGTGAGGGTGATATATAGATAGAGTGAGAGCGATAGATAGATAGAGTGAGGGCGATAGATAGATAGATAGCTAGATAGAATGAGGGCGATAGATAGAGTGAGGGCGATAGATAGATAGATAGCTAGATAGAGTGAGGGCGATAGATAGATAGATAGATAGATAGATAGATAAATAGATAGAGTGAGTGAGGGCGATAGATAGATAGATAGAGTAAGGGTGATAGATAGACAGATAGAGTGAGGGCGATAGATAGAGTGAGGGCGATAGATAGATAGACAGATATATAGAGTGAGGGCGATAGATAGAGTGAGGGCGATAGATATATAGATAGAGTGAGAGCGATAGATAGATAGATTGAGGGCGATAGATATATAGATAGAGAGAGCGATAGATAGATAGAGTGAGGGCGATAGATAGATAGATAGCTAGATAGAGTGAGGGCGATAGATAGATAGATAGATAGATAGATAGATAGATAGATAGATAGATAAATAGATAGAGTGAGGGCGATAGGTAGATAGATAGATAGATAGATAGATAGATAGATAGATAGATAGATAGATAGAGTGAGGGCGATAGATAGATAGACAGACATATAGAGTGAGGGAGATAGACAGAGTGAGGGCGACAGATCGATAGATGGATAGATAGATAGATAGATAGATAGATAGATAGATAGATAGAGTGAGGGCGATAGATAGATAGATAGAAAGGGTGAGGGCGATAGATAGATAGATAGATAGATAGATAGATAGATAGAGTGAGGGCGATAGATAGATAGATAGAAAGGGTGAGGGCGATAGATAGATAGATAGATAGATAGATAGATAGATAGATAGATAGATAGATAGATAGAGTGAGGGCGATAGATAGATAGAGTGAGGGTGATAGATATATAGATAGAGTGAGAGCAATAGATAGATAGAGTGAGGGCGATAGATATATAGATAGAGTGAGAGCGATAGATAGATTGAGGGCGATAGATAGATAGATAGCTAGATAGAGTGAGGGCGATAGATAGATAGATAGCTAGATAGAGTGAGGGCGATAGATAGATAGATAGATAGATAGATAGATAGAGTGAGTGAGGGCGACAGATAGATAGATAGATAGAGTAAGGGTGATAGATAGATAGACAGATAGAGTGAGGGCGATAGATAGAGTGAGGGCGATAGATAGATAGACTAATATATAGAGTGAGGGCGATAGATAGAGTGAGGGCGAAAGATATATAGATAGAGTGAGAGCGATAGATAGATAGAGTGAGGGCGATAGATAGATAGCTAGATAGATTGAGGGCGATAGATAGATAGATAGATAGATAGATAGATAGATAGATAGAGTGAGGGCGATAGATAGATAGCTAGATAGAGTGAGGGAGATAGATAGATAGATAGATAGATAAATAGATAGAGTGAGTGAGGGCGATAGGTAGATAGATAGATAGATAGATAGATAGAGCGAGGGCGATAGATAGATAGATAGAAAGGGTGAGGGCGATAGATAGATAGATAGATAGATAGATAGATAGATAGATAGATAGATAGATAGATAGATAGAGTGAGGGCGATAGATAAATAGATAGAAAGGGTGAGGGCGATAGATAGATAGATAGATAGATAGATAGATAGATAGATAGATAGATAGATAGATAGATAGATAGAGTGAGGGTGATCGATAGATAGACAGAGTGAGGGCGATAGATAGATAGGGCGATAGATAGATAGAGTGAGGGCGATAGATAGAGTGAGGGCGATAGGTAGAGTGAGGGCGATAGGTAGAGTGAGGGCGATAGGTAGAGTGAGGGCGATAGATAGATAGAGTGTGGGGGATAGATAGAGTGAGAGCGATAGATAGACAGATATATAGAGGGCGGTAGGTAGTGTGAGGGCGATAGATAGATAGAGAGAGTGAGGGCTATAGATAGATAGATAGATAGAAAGAGTGAGGGCGATAGATAGATAGACAGGCATATAGAGTGAGGGAGATAGATAAAGTGAGGGCGATAGATAGATAGATAGATAGATAGATAGATAGATAGATAGATAGATAGAGTGAGGGTGATAGATAGATATATAGATAGATAGATAGATAGATAGATAGATAGATAGATAGATAGATAGATAGATAGATAGAGTGAGGGCGATAGATAGAGTGAGGGCGATAGATAGACAGATATATAGAGTGAGGGCGATAGATAGAGTGAGGGCGATAGATATATAGATAGAGTGAGAGCGATAGATAGATAGATTGAGGGCGATAGATATATAGATAGAGAGAGCGATAGATAGATAGAGTGAGGGCGATAGATAGATAGATAGCTAGATAGAGTGAGGGCGATAGATAGATAGATAGATAGATAGATAAATAGATAGAGTGAGTGAGGGCGATAGGTAGATAGATAGATAGATAGATAGATAGATAGATAGATAGATAGATAGATAGATAGATAGATAGATAGATAGATAGAGTGAGGGCGATAGATAGATAGACAGACATATAGAGTGAGGGAGATAGACAGAGTGAGGGCGACAGATCGATAGATGGATAGATAGATAGATAGATAGATAGATAGATAGATAGATAGATAGATAGATAGAGTGAGGGCGATAGATAGATAGAAAGGGTGAGGGCGATAGATAGATAGATAGATAGATAGATAGATAGATAGATAGATAGATAGATAGATAGAGTGAGGGCGATAGATAGATAGAAAGGGTGAGGGCGATAGATAGATAGATAGATAGATAGATAGATAGATAGATAGATAGATAGATAGAGTGAGGGTGATAGATAGATAGATAGATCGACAGAGTGAGGGCGATAGATGGATAGATAGATAGAGTGAGGGCGATAGATAGATAGGGCGATAGATAGATAGAGTGAGGGCGATAGATAGAGTGAGGGCGATAGGTAGATTGAGGGCGATAGATAGACAGATATATAGAGGGCGGTAGGTAGTGTGAGGGCGATAGATAGATAGAGAGAGTGAGGGCTATAGATAGATAGATAGATAGATAGATAGATAGATAAATAGAGTGAGTGAGGGCGATAGATAGATAGATAGATAAATAGATAGAGTGAGTGAGGGCGATAGATAGATAGATAGAGTGAGGGCGATAGATAGATAGACAGGCATATAGAGTGAGGGAGATAGATAAAGTGAGGGTGATAGATAGATAGATAGATAGATAGATAGATAGATAGATAGATAGATAGATAGAGTGAGGGAGATAGATAGATAGATAGATAGATAGATAGATAGATAGATAGATAGATAGATAGATAGATAGATAGATAGCTAGATAGACAGATATATAGAGTGAGGGCGATAGATAGAGTGAGGGTGATATATAGATAGAGTGAGAGCGATAGATAGATAGAGTGAGGGCGATAGATAGATAGATAGCTAGATAGAATGAGGGCGATAGATAGAGTGAGGGCGATAGATAGATAGATAGATAGAGTGAGGGCGATAGATAGATAGATAGATAGATAGATAGATAGATAGATAGATAGAGTGAGTGAGGGCGATAGATAGATAGATAGAGTAAGGGTGATAGATAGACAGATAGAGTGAGGGCGATAGATAGAGTGAGGGCGATAGATAGATAGACAGATATATAGAGTGAGGGCGATAGATAGAGTGAGGGCGATAGATATATAGATAGAGTGAGAGCGATAGATAGATAGATTGAGGGCGATAGATATATAGATAGAGAGAGCGATAGATAGATAGAGTGAGGGCGATAGATAGATAGATAGCTAGATAGAGTGAGGGCGATAGATAGATAGATAGATAGATAGATAGATAAATAGATAGAGTGAGGGCGATAGGTAGATAGATAGATAGATAGATAGATAGATAGATAGATAGATAGATAGATAGATAGATAGAGTGAGGGCGATAGATAGATAGACAGACATATAGAGTGAGGGAGATAGACAGAGTGAGGGCGACAGATCGATAGATGGATAGATAGATAGATAGATAGATAGATAGATAGATAGATAGAGTGAGGGCGATAGATAGATAGATAGAAAGGGTGAGGGCGATAGATAGATAGATAGATAGATAGATAGATAGATAGATAGATAGATAGATAGATAGATAGATAGATAGAGTGAGGGCGATAGATAGATAGATAGAAAGGGTGAGGGCGATAGATAGATAGATAGATAGATAGATAGATAGATAGATAGATAGATAGATAGATAGAGTGAGGGCGATAGATAGATAGAGTGAGGGTGATAGATATATAGATAGAGTGAGAGCAATAGATAGATAGAGTGAGGGCGATAGATATATAGATAGAGTGAGAGCGATAGATAGAGTGAGGGCGATAGATAGATAGATAGCTAGATAGAGTGAGGGCGATAGATAGATAGATAGATAGAGTGAGGGCGATAGATAGATAGATAGATAGATAGATAGATAGATAGATAGATAGATAGATAAATAGATAGAGTGAGTGAGGGCGATAGATAGCTAGATAGATAGAGTGAGGGTGATAGATAGATAGACAGATAGAGTGAGGGCGATAGATAGAGTGAGGGCGATAGATAGATAGACAGATATATAGAGTGAGGGCGATATATAGAGTGAGGGCGATAGATATATAGATAGAGTGAGAGCGATAGATAGATAGAGTGAGGGCGATAGATAGATAGCTAGATAGATTGAGGGCGATAGATAGATAGCTAGCTAGATAGAGTGAGGGCGATAGACAGATAGATAGCTAGATAGAGTGAGGGCGATAGATAGATAGATAGATAGATAGATAGATAGATAGATAGATAGATAGATAGATAGAGTGAGGGCGACAGATAGATAGATAGATAGAGTAAGGGTGATAGATAGATAGACTAATATATAGAGTGAGGGCGATAGATAGAGTGAGGGCGAAAGATATATAGATAGAGTGAGAGCGATAGATAGATAGAGTGAGGGCGATAGATAGATAGCTAGATAGATTGAGGGCGATAGATAGATAGATAGATAGATAGATAGATAGATAGATAGAGTGAGGGCGATAGATAGATAGATAGCTAGATAGAGTGAGGGAGATAGATAGATAGATAGATAGATAGATAGATAGATAAATAGATAGAGTGAGTGAGGGCGATAGGTAGATAGATAGATAGATAGATAGATAGATAGATAGATAGATAGATAGATAGATAGAGCGAGGGCGATAGATAGATAGATAGATAGAAAGGGTGAGGGCGATAGATAGATAGATAGATAGATAGATAGATAGATAGATAGATAGATAGATAGATAGATAGATAGATAGATAGATAGATAGATAGATAGATAGATAGAGTGAGGGCGATAGATAAATAGATAGAAAGGGTGAGGGCGATAGATAGATAGATAGATAGATAGATAGATAGATAGATAGATAGATAGATAGAGTGAGGGTGATCGATAGATAGACAGAGTGAGGGCGATAGATGGATAGATAGATAGAGTGAGGGCGATAGATAGATAGGGCGATAGATAGATAGAGTGAGGGCGATAGATAGAGTGAGGGCGATAGGTAGAGTGAGGGCGATAGGTAGAGTGAGGGCGATAGATAGATAGAGTGTGGGGGATAGATAGAGTTAGAGCGATAGATAGACAGATATATAGAGGGCTGTAGGTAGTTTGAGGGCGATAGATAGATAGAGAGAGTGAGGGCTATAGATAGATAGATAGATAAATAGAGTGAGTGAGGGCGATAGATAGATAGATAGATAAATAGAAAGAGTGAGTGAGGGCGATAGATAGATAGATAGAGTGAGGGCGATAGATAGATAGACAGGCATATAGAGTGAGGGAGATAGATAAAGTGAGGGCGATAGATAGATAGATAGATAGAGTGAGGGCGATAGATAGATAGATAGATAGATAGAGTGAGGGTGATAGATAGATATATATATAGATAGATAGATAGATAGATAGATAGATAGATAGAGTGAGGGTGATAGATAGATAGATAGATAGATAGATAGATGGGTAGATAGATAGATAGACAGATATATAGAGTGAGGGCGATAGATAGAGTGAGGGTGATAGATATATAGATAGAGTGAGAGCGATAGATAGAGTGAGGGCGATAGATATATAGAGTGAGGGCGATAGATAGATAGATAGCTAGATAGAGTGAGGGCGATAGATTGATAGAAAGATAGTTAAATAGAGTGAGTGAGGGCGATAGACAGATAGACAGATAAATAGATAGAGTGAGTGAGGGCGATAGTTAGATAGATAGATAGAGTGAGGGCGATAGATAGATAGACAGGCATATAGAGTGAGGGAGATAGATAAAGTGAGGGCGATAGATAGATATATAGATAGATAGATAGATAGATAGATAGATAGATAGAGTGAGGGTGATAGATAGATAGATAGATAGATAGAGTGAGGGCGATAGATAGATAGAGTGAGGGTGATAGATAGATAGATAGAGTGAGAGCAATAGATAGATAGAGTGAGGGCGATAGATAGATAGACAGATAGATAGATAGATAGATAGAGTGAGGGTGATAGATAGACAGATAGAGTGAGGGCGATAGATAGAGTGAGGGCGATAGATAGATAGACAGATATATAGAGTGAGGGCGATATATAGAGTGAGGGTGATAGATATATAGATAGAGTGAGAGCGATAGATAGATAGAGTGAGGGCGATAGATAGATAGCTAGATAGATTGAGGGCGATAGATAGATAGATAGCTAGATAGAGTGAGGGCGATAGATAGATAGATAGCTAGATAGAGTGAGGGCGATAGATAGATAGATAGATAGATAGAGTGAGTGAGGGCGACAGATAGATAGATAGATAGAGTAAGGGTGATAGATAGATAGACAGATAGAGTGAGGGCGATAGATAGAGTGAGGGCGATAGATAGATAGACTAATATATAGAGTGAGGGCGATAGATAGAGTGAGGGCGAAAGATATATAGATAGAGTGAGAGCGATAGATAGATAGAGTGAGGGCGATAGATAGATAGCTAGATAGATTGAGGGCGATAGATAGATAGATAGATAGATAGATAGATAGATAGATAGATAGATAGATAGAGTGAGGGCGATAGATAGATAGCTAGATAGAGTGAGGGAGATAGATAGATAGATAGATAAATAGATAGAGTGAGTGAGGGCGATAGGTAGATAGATAGATAGATAGATAGATAGAGCGAGGGCGATAGATAGATAGAAAGGGTGAGGGCGATAGATAGATAGATAGATAGATAGATAGATAGATAGATAGATAGATAGATAGATAGATAGAGTGAGGGCGATGGATAAATAGATAGAAAGGGTGAGGGCGATAGATAGATAGATAGATAGATAGATAGATAGATAGATAGATAGATAGATAGATAGATAGATAGAGTGAGGGTGATCGATAGATAGACAGAGTGAGGGCGATAGATGGATAGATAGATAGAGTGAGGGCGATAGATAGATAGGGCGATAGATAGATAGAGTGAGGGCGATAGATAGAGTGAGGGCGATAGGTAGAGTGAGGGCGATAGGTAGAGTGAGGGCGATAGGTAGAGTGAGGGCGATAGATAGATAGAGTGTGGGGGATAGATAGAGTGAGAGCGATAGATAGACAGATATATAGAGGGCGGTAGGTAGTGTGAGGGCGATAGATAGATAGAGAGAGTGAGGGCTATAGATAGATAGATAGATAGATAGAAAGAGTGAGGGCGATAGATAGATAGACAGGCATATAGAGTGAGGGAGATAGATAAAGTGAGGGCGATAGATAGATAGATAGATAGATAGATAGATAGATAGATAGAGTGAGGGTGATAGATAGATATATAGATAGATAGATAGATAGATAGATAGATAGAGTGAGGGTGATAGATAGATATATAGATAGATAGATAGATAGATAGATAGATAGAGTGAGGGCGATAGATAGATAGATAGCTAGATAGAGTGAGGGCGATAGATAGATAGATAGAGTGAAGGCGATAGATAGATAGATAGATAGATAGATAGATAGATAGATAGATAAATAGATAGAGTGAGGGTGATAGATCGATAGACAGATATATAGAGTGAGGGTGATAGATATATAGATAGAGTGAGAGCTATAGATAGATAGAGTGAGGGCGATAGATAGATAGCTAGATAGATTGAGGGCGATAGATAGATAGCTAGATAGATTGAGGGCGATAGATAGATAGCTAGATAGAGTGAGGGCGATAGATAGATAGATAGCTAGATAGAGTGAGGGCGATAGATAGATAGATAGATAGATAGATAGATAGATAGATAGATAGATAGATAGATAGATAGATAGATAGATAGAGTGAGTGAGGGCGATAGATAGATAGATAGAGTGAGGGTGATAGATAGATAGACAGACATATAGAGTGAGGGAGATAGATAGAGTGAGGGCGATAGATAGATAGATGGATGGATAGATAGATAGATAGATAGATAGATAGATAGATAGATAGATAGATAGATAGATAGATAGATAGATAGATAGATAGAGTGAGAGCAATAGATAGATAGAGTGAGGGCGATAGATATATAGATAGAGTGAGAGCGATAGATAGAGTGAGGGCGATAGATAGATAGATAGCTAGATAGAGTGAGGGCGATAGATAGATAGATAGATAGAGTGAGGGCGATAGATAGATAGATAGATAGATAGATAGATAGATAGATAGATAGATAGATAGATAGAGTGAGGGTGATAGATCGATAGACAGATATATAGAGTGAGGGTGATAGATATATAGATAGAGTGAGAGCTATAGATAGATAGAGTGAGGGCGATAGATAGATAGCTAGATAGATTGAGGGCGATAGATAGATAGCTAGATAGAGTGAGGGCGATAGATAGATAGATAGATAGATAGATAGATAGATAGATAGATAGATAGATAGATAGATAGATAGATAGAGTGAGTGAGGGCGATAGATAGATAGATAGAGTGAGGGGGATAGATAGATAGACAGACATATAGAGTGAGGGAGATAGATAGAGTGAGGGCGATAGATAGATAGATGGATGGATAGATAGATAGATAGATAGATAGATAGATAGATAGATAGATAGATAGATAGATAGAGTGAGGGCTATAGATAGATAGATAGATAGATAGATAGATAGATAGATAGATAGATAGATAGATAGATAGATAGATAGATAGAGTGAGGGCGATAGATAGATAGATAGATAGATAGATAGATAGATAGATAGATAGATAGATAGAGTGAGGGCGATAGATAGATAAGATAGATAGATAGATAGATAGATAGATAGATAGAGTGAGGGCAATAGATAGATAGATAGATATACAGATAGATAGAGTGAGGGTGATAGATAGATAGATAGATAGATAGATAGATAGATAGATAGATAGATAGATAGAGTGAGGGCGATAGATAGATAAGATAGATAGATAGATAGATAGATAGATAGAGTGAGGGCAATAGATAGATAGACAGATATATAGAGTGAGGGCGATAGATAGAGTGAGGGCGATAGATATATAGATAGAGTGAGAGCGATAGATAGAGTGAGGGCGATAGATATATAGAGTGAGGGCGATAGATAGATAGATAGCTAGATAGAGTGAGGGCGATAGATTGATAGAAAGATAGTTAAATAGAGTGAGTGAGGGCGATAGACAGATAGATAGATAAATAGATAGAGTGAGTGAGGGCGATAGTTAGATAGATAGATAGATAGAGTGAGGGCGATAGATAGATAGACAGGCATATAGAGTGAGGGAGATAGATAAAGTGAGGGCGATAGATAGATATATAGATAGATAGATAGATAGATAGATAGATAGATAGATAGATAGATAGATAGAGTGAGGGTGATAGATAGATAGATAGATAGATAGATAGATAGATAGAGTGAGGGCGATAGATAGATAGAGTGAGGGTGATAGATAGATAGATAGAGTGAGAGCAATAGATAGATAGAGTGAGGGCGATAGATATATAGATAGAGTGAGAGCGATAGATAGAGTGAGGGCGATAGATAGATAGATAGCTAGATAGAGTGAGGGCGATAGATAGATAGATAGATAGAGTGAGGGCGATAGATAGATAGATAGATAGATAGATAGATAGATAGATAGATAGATAAATAGATAGAGTGAGGGTGATAGATCGATAGACAGATATATAGAGTGAGGGTGATAGATATATAGATAGAGTGAGAGCTATAGATAGATAGAGTGAGGGCGATAGATAGATAGCTAGATAGATTGAGGGCGATAGATAGATAGCTAGATAGAGTGAGGGCGATAGATAGATAGATAGCTAGATAGAGTGAGGGCGATAGATAGATAGATAGATAGATAGATAGATAGATAGATAGATAGATAGATAGATAGATAGAGTGAGTGAGGGCGATAGATAGATAGAGTGAGGGTGATAGATAGATAGACAGACATATAGAGTGAGGGAGATAGATAGAGTGAGGGCGATAGATAGATAGATGGATGGATAGATAGATAGATAGATAGATAGATAGATAGATAGATAGATAGATAGATAGATAGATAGATAGAGTGAGAGCAATAGATAGATAGAGTGAGGGCGATAGATATATAGATAGAGTGAGAGCGATAGATAGAGTGAGGGCGATAGATAGATAGATAGCTAGATAGAGTGAGGGCGATAGATAGATAGATAGATAGATAGAGTGAGGGCGATAGATAGATAGATAGATAGATAGATAGATAGATAGATAGATAGATAGATAGATAGATAGATAGATAGATAGAGTGAGGGTGATAGATCGATAGACAGATATATAGAGTGAGGGTGATAGATATATAGATAGAGTGAGAGCTATAGATAGATAGAGTGAGGGCGATAGATAGATAGCTAGATAGATTGAGGGCGATAGATAGATAGCTAGATAGAGTGAGGGCGATAGATAGATAGATAGCTAGATAGAGTGAGGGCGATAGATAGATAGATAGATAGATAGATAGATAGATAGATAGATAGAGTGAGTGAGGGCGATAGATAGATAGATAGAGTGAGGGTGATAGATAGATAGACAGACATATAGAGTGAGGGAGATAGATAGAGTGAGGGCGATAGATAGATGGATGGATAGATAGATAGATAGATAGATAGATAGATAGATAGATAGATAGATAGATAGATAGATAGATAGATAGATAGATAGATAGAGTGAGGGCTATAGATAGATAGATAGATAGATAGATAGATAGATAGATAGATAGATAGATAGATAGATAGAGTGAGGGCGATAGATAGATAAGATAGATAGATAGATAGATAGAGTGAGGGCAATAGATAGATAGACAGATATATAGAGTGAGGGCGATAGATAGAGTGAGGGCGATAGATATATAGATAGAGTGAGAGCGATAGATAGAGTGAGGGCGATAGATATATAGAGTGAGGGCGATAGATAGATAGATAGCTAGATAGAGTGAGGGCGATAGATTGATAGAAAGATAGTTAAATAGAGTGAGTGAGGGCGATAGACAGATAGATAGATAAATAGATAGAGTGAGTGAGGGCGATAGTTAGATAGATAGATAGAGTGAGGGCGATCGATAGATAGACAGGCATATAGAGTGAGGGAGATAGATAAAGTGAGGGCGATAGATAGATATATAGATAGATAGATAGATAGATATATAGATAGATAGATAGATAGATAGATAGATAGATAGATAGATAGATAGATAGATAGATAGAGTGAGGGTGATAGATAGATAGATAGATAGATAGATAGATAGATAGATAGATAGATAGATAGAGTGAGGGCAATAGATAGATAGACAGATATATAGAGTGAGGGCGATAGATAGAGTGAGGGCGATAGATATATAGATAGAGTGAGAGCGATAGATAGAGTGAGGGCGATAGATATATAGAGTGAGGGCGATAGATAGATAGATAGCTAGATAGAGTGAGGGCGATAGATTGATAGAAAGATAGTTAAATAGAGTGAGTGAGGGCGATAGACAGATAGACAGATAAATAGATAGAGTGAGTGAGGGCGATAGTTAGATAGATAGATAGAGTGAGGGCGATAGATAGATAGACAGGCATATAGAGTGAGGGAGATAGATAAAGTGAGGGCGATAGATAGATATATAGATAGATAGATAGATAGATAGATAGATAGATAGAGTGAGGGTGATAGATAGATAGATAGATAGATAGAGTGAGGGCGATAGATAGATAGAGTGAGGGTGATAGATAGATAGATAGAGTGAGAGCAATAGATAGATAGAGTGAGGGCGATAGATAGATAGACAGATAGATAGATAGATAGATAGAGTGAGGGTGATAGATAGACAGATAGAGTGAGGGCGATAGATAGAGTGAGGGCGATAGATAGATAGACAGATATATAGAGTGAGGGCGATATATAGAGTGAGGGTGATAGATATATAGATAGAGTGAGAGCGATAGATAGATAGAGTGAGGGCGATAGATAGATAGCTAGATAGATTGAGGGCGATAGATAGATAGATAGCTAGATAGAGTGAGGGCGATAGATAGATAGATAGCTAGATAGAGTGAGGGCGATAGATAGATAGATAGATAGATAGAGTGAGTGAGGGCGACAGATAGATAGATAGATAGAGTAAGGGTGATAGATAGATAGACAGATAGAGTGAGGGCGATAGATAGAGTGAGGGCGATAGATAGATAGACTAATATATAGAGTGAGGGCGATAGATAGAGTGAGGGCGAAAGATATATAGATAGAGTGAGAGCGATAGATAGATAGAGTGAGGGCGATAGATAGATAGCTAGATAGATTGAGGGCGATAGATAGATAGATAGATAGATAGATAGATAGATAGATAGATAGATAGATAGAGTGAGGGCGATAGATAGATAGCTAGATAGAGTGAGGGAGATAGATAGATAGATAGATAAATAGATAGAGTGAGTGAGGGCGATAGGTAGATAGATAGATAGATAGATAGATAGAGCGAGGGCGATAGATAGATAGAAAGGGTGAGGGCGATAGATAGATAGATAGATAGATAGATAGATAGATAGATAGATAGATAGATAGATAGAGTGAGGGCGATGGATAAATAGATAGAAAGGGTGAGGGCGATAGATAGATAGATAGATAGATAGATAGATAGATAGATAGATAGATAGATAGATAGATAGATAGAGTGAGGGTGATCGATAGATAGACAGAGTGAGGGCGATAGATGGATAGATAGATAGAGTGAGGGCGATAGATAGATAGGGCGATAGATAGATAGAGTGAGGGCGATAGATAGAGTGAGGGCGATAGGTAGAGTGAGGGCGATAGGTAGAGTGAGGGCGATAGGTAGAGTGAGGGCGATAGATAGATAGAGTGTGGGGGATAGATAGAGTGAGAGCGATAGATAGACAGATATATAGAGGGCGGTAGGTAGTGTGAGGGCGATAGATAGATAGAGAGAGTGAGGGCTATAGATAGATAGATAGATAGATAGAAAGAGTGAGGGCGATAGATAGATAGACAGGCATATAGAGTGAGGGAGATAGATAAAGTGAGGGCGATAGATAGATAGATAGATAGATAGATAGATAGATAGAGTGAGGGTGATAGATAGATATATAGATAGATAGATAGATAGATAGATAGATAGAGTGAGGGTGATAGATAGATAGATAGATAGATAGATAGATAGATAGATAGATAGATAGATAGATAGATAGATAGATAGACAGATATATAGAGTGAGGGCGATAGATAGAGTGAGGGTGATAGATATATAGATAGAGTGAGAGCGATAGATAGATAGAGTGAGGGCGATAGATAGATAGATAGCTAGATAGAATGAGGGCGATAGATAGATAGAGGGAGGGCGATAGATAGATAGATAGATAGATAGATAGATAGATAGATAGATAGATAGATAGATAGATAGATAGATAGATAGATAGACAGATATATAGAGTGAGGGCGATAGATAGAGTGAGGGTGATAGATATATAGATAGAGTGAGAGCGATAGATAGATAGAGTGAGGGCGATAGATAGATAGCTAGATAGAGTGAGGGCGATAGATAGATAGATAGATAGATAGAGTGAGGGCGATAGATAGAGTGAGGGCGATAGATAGACAGATATATAGAGTGAGGGCGATAGATAGAGTGAGGGCGATAGATATATAGATAGAGTGAGAGCGATAGATAGATAGATTGAGGGCGATAGATATATAGATAGAGAGAGCGATAGATAGATAGAGTGAGGGCGATAGATAGATAGATAGCTAGATAGAGTGAGAGCGATAGATAGATAGAGTGAGGGCGATAGATAGATAGCTAGATAGAGTGAGGGAGATAGATAGATAGATAGATAGATAAATAGATAGAGTGAGTGAGGGCGATAGGTAGATAGATAGATAGATAGATAGATAGATAGATAGATAGATAGATAGATAGATAGATAGATAGAGTGAGGGCGATAGATAGATAGACAGACATATAGAGTGAGGGAGATAGACAGAGTGAGGGCGACAGATCGATAGATGGATAGATAGATAGATAGATAGATAGATAGATAGATAGATAGATAGAGTGAGGGCGATAGATAGATAGAAAGGGTGAGGGCGATAGATAGATAGATAGATAGATAGATAGATAGATAGATAGATAGATAGATAGATAGATAGATAGATAGATAGATAGATAGATAGATAGATAGAGTGAGGGCGATAGATAGATAGAAAGGGTGAGGGCGATAGATAGATAGATAGATAGATAGATAGATAGATAGATAGATAGATAGATAGAGTGAGGGTGATAGATAGATAGATAGATCGACAGAGTGAGGGCGATAGATGGATAGATAGATAGAGTGAGGGCGATAGATAGATAGGGCGATAGATAGATAGAGTGAGGGCGATAGATAGAGTGAGGGCGATAGGTAGAGTGAGGGCGATAGATAGACAGATATATAGAGGGCGGTAGGTAGTGTGAGGGCGATAGATAGATAGAGAGAGTGAGGGCTATAGATAGATAGATAGATAGATAGATAGATAAATAGAGTGAGTGAGGGCGATAGATAGATAGATAGATAAATAGATAGAGTGAGTGAGGGCGATAGATAGATAGATAGAGTGAGGGCGATAGATAGATAGACAGGCATATAGAGTGAGGGAGATAGATAAAGTGAGGGTGATAGATAGATAGATAGATAGATAGATAGATAGATAGATAGATAGATAGAGTGAGGGAGATAGATAGATAGATAGATAGATAGATAGATAGATAGATAGATAGATAGATAGATAGATAGATAGCTAGATAGACAGATATATAGAGTGAGGGCGATAGATAGAGTGAGGGTGATATATAGATAGAGTGAGAGCGATAGATAGATAGAGTGAGGGCGATAGATAGATAGATAGCTAGATAGAATGAGGGCGATAGATAGAGTGAGGGCGATAGATAGATAGATAGCTAGATAGAGTGAGGGCGATAGATAGATAGATAGATAGATAGATAGATAAATAGATAGAGTGAGTGAGGGCGATAGATAGATAGATAGAGTAAGGGTGATAGATAGACAGATAGAGTGAGGGCGATAGATAGAGTGAGGGCGATAGATAGATAGACAGATATATAGAGTGAGGGCGATAGATAGAGTGAGGGCGATAGATATATAGATAGAGTGAGAGCGATAGATAGATAGATTGAGGGCGATAGATATATAGATAGAGAGAGCGATAGATAGATAGAGTGAGGGCGATAGATAGATAGATAGCTAGATAGAGTGAGGGCGATAGATAGATAGATAGATAGATAGATAGATAGATAGATAGATAGATAGATAGATAGATAAATAGATAGAGTGAGGGCGATAGGTAGATAGATAGATAGATAGATAGATAGATAGATAGATAGATAGATAGATAGAGTGAGGGCGATAGATAGATAGACAGACATATAGAGTGAGGGAGATAGACAGAGTGAGGGCGACAGATCGATAGATGGATAGATAGATAGATAGATAGATAGATAGATAGATAGATAGATAGAGTGAGGGCGATAGATAGATAGATAGAAAGGGTGAGGGCGATAGATAGATAGATAGATAGATAGATAGATAGATAGAGTGAGGGCGATAGATAGATAGATAGATAGATAGAAAGGGTGAGGGCGATAGATAGATAGATAGATAGATAGATAGATAGATAGATAGATAGATAGATAGAGTGAGGGCGATAGATAGATAGAGTGAGGGTGATAGATATATAGATAGAGTGAGAGCAATAGATAGATAGAGTGAGGGCGATAGATATATAGATAGAGTGAGAGCGATAGATAGATTGAGGGCGATAGATAGATAGATAGCTAGATAGAGTGAGGGCGATAGATAGATAGATAGCTAGATAGAGTGAGGGCGATAGATAGATAGATAGATAGATAGATAGATAGAGTGAGTGAGGGCGACAGATAGATAGATAGATAGAGTAAGGGTGATAGATAGATAGACAGATAGAGTGAGGGCGATAGATAGAGTGAGGGCGATAGATAGATAGACTAATATATAGAGTGAGGGCGATAGATAGAGTGAGGGCGAAAGATATATAGATAGAGTGAGAGCGATAGATAGATAGAGTGAGGGCGATAGATAGATAGCTAGATAGATTGAGGGCGATAGATAGATAGATAGATAGATAGATAGATAGATAGATAGATAGAGTGAGGGCGATAGATAGATAGCTAGATAGAGTGAGGGAGATAGATAGATAGATAGATAGATAAATAGATAGAGTGAGTGAGGGCGATAGGTAGATAGATAGATAGATAGATAGATAGAGCGAGGGCGATAGATAGATAGATAGAAAGGGTGAGGGCGATAGATAGATAGATAGATAGATAGATAGATAGATAGATAGATAGATAGATAGATAGATAGAGTGAGGGCGATAGATAAATAGATAGAAAGGGTGAGGGCGATAGATAGATAGATAGATAGATAGATAGATAGATAGATAGATAGATAGATAGATAGATAGATAGATAGAGTGAGGGTGATCGATAGATAGACAGAGTGAGGGCGATAGATAGATAGGGCGATAGATAGATAGAGTGAGGGCGATAGATAGAGTGAGGGCGATAGGTAGAGTGAGGGCGATAGGTAGAGTGAGGGCGATAGGTAGAGTGAGGGCGATAGATAGATAGAGTGTGGGGGATAGATAGAGTGAGAGCGATAGATAGACAGATATATAGAGGGCGGTAGGTAGTGTGAGGGCGATAGATAGATAGAGAGAGTGAGGGCTATAGATAGATAGATAGATAGAAAGAGTGAGGGCGATAGATAGATAGACAGGCATATAGAGTGAGGGAGATAGATAAAGTGAGGGCGATAGATAGATAGATAGATAGATAGATAGATAGATAGATAGATAGATAGAGTGAGGGTGATAGATAGATATATAGATAGATAGATAGATAGATAGATAGATAGATAGATAGATAGATAGATAGAGTGAGGGCGATAGATAGAGTGAGGGCGATAGATAGACAGATATATAGAGTGAGGGCGATAGATAGAGTGAGGGCGATAGATATATAGATAGAGTGAGAGCGATAGATAGATAGATTGAGGGCGATAGATATATAGATAGAGAGAGCGATAGATAGATAGAGTGAGGGCGATAGATAGATAGATAGCTAGATAGAGTGAGGGCGATAGATAGATAGATAGATAGATAGATAAATAGATAGAGTGAGTGAGGGCGATAGGTAGATAGATAGATAGATAGATAGATAGATAGATAGATAGATAGATAGATAGATAGATAGATAGATAGATAGATAGAGTGAGGGCGATAGATAGATAGACAGACATATAGAGTGAGGGAGATAGACAGAGTGAGGGCGACAGATCGATAGATGGATAGATAGATAGATAGATAGATAGATAGATAGATAGATAGATAGAGTGAGGGCGATAGATAGATAGAAAGGGTGAGGGCGATAGATAGATAGATAGATAGATAGATAGATAGATAGATAGATAGATAGATAGATAGATAGATAGAGTGAGGGCGATAGATAGATAGAAAGGGTGAGGGCGATAGATAGATAGATAGATAGATAGATAGATAGATAGATAGATAGATAGATAGATAGATGAGTGAGGGTGATAGATAGATAGATAGATCGACAGAGTGAGGGCGATAGATGGAAGAGTGAGGGCGATAGATAGAGTGAGGGCGATAGGTAGATTGAGGGCGATAGATAGACAGATATATAGAGGGCGGTAGGTAGTGTGAGGGCGATAGATAGATAGAGAGAGTGAGGGCTATAGATAGATAGATAGATAGATAGATAGATAGATAGATAAATAGAGTGAGTGAGGGCGATAGATAGATAGATAGATAAATAGATAGAGTGAGTGAGGGCGATAGATAGATAGATAGAGTGAGGGCGATAGATAGATAGACAGGCATATAGAGTGAGGGAGATAGATAAAGTGAGGGTGATAGATAGATAGATAGATAGATAGATAGATAGATAGATAGATAGATAGATAGAGTGAGGGAGATAGATAGATAGATAGATAGATAGATAGATAGATAGATAGATAGATAGATAGATAGATAGATAGCTAGATAGACAGATATATAGAGTGAGGGCGATAGATAGAGTGAGGGTGATATATAGATAGAGTGAGAGCGATAGATAGATAGAGTGAGGGCGATAGATAGATAGATAGCTAGATAGAATGAGGGCGATAGATAGAGTGAGGGCGATAGATAGATAGATAGATAGAGTGAGGGCGATAGATAGATAGATAGATAGATAGATAGATAGATAGATAGATAGATAGAGTGAGTGAGGGCGATAGATAGATAGATAGAGTAAGGGTGATAGATAGACAGATAGAGTGAGGGCGATAGATAGAGTGAGGGCGATAGATAGATAGACAGATATATAGAGTGAGGGCGATAGATAGAGTGAGGGCGATAGATATATAGATAGAGTGAGAGCGATAGATAGATAGATTGAGGGCGATAGATATATAGATAGAGAGAGCGATAGATAGATAGAGTGAGGGCGATAGATAGATAGATAGCTAGATAGAGTGAGGGCGATAGATAGATAGATAGATAGATAGATAGATAAATAGATAGAGTGAGGGCGATAGGTAGATAGATAGATAGATAGATAGATAGATAGATAGATAGATAGATAGATAGATAGATAGATAGATAGAGTGAGGGCGATAGATAGATAGACAGACATATAGAGTGAGGGAGATAGACAGAGTGAGGGCGACAGATCGATAGATGGATAGATAGATAGATAGATAGATAGATAGATAGATAGATAGAGTGAGGGCGATAGATAGATAGATAGAAAGGGTGAGGGCGATAGATAGATAGATAGATAGATAGATAGATAGATAGATAGATAGATAGATAGAGTGAGGGCGATAGATAGATAGATAGAAAGGGTGAGGGCGATAGATAGATAGATAGATAGATAGATAGATAGATAGATAGATAGATAGATAGATAGATAGAGTGAGGGCGATAGATAGATAGAGTGAGGGTGATAGATATATAGATAGAGTGAGAGCAATAGATAGATAGAGTGAGGGCGATAGATATATAGATAGAGTGAGAGCGATAGATAGAGTGAGGGCGATAGATAGATAGATAGCTAGATAGAGTGAGGGCGATAGATAGATAGATAGATAGAGTGAGGGCGATAGATAGATAGATAGATAGATAGATAGATAGATAGATAGATAGATAGATAGATAAATAGATAGAGTGAGTGAGGGCGATAGATAGCTAGATAGATAGAGTGAGGGTGATAGATAGATAGACAGATAGAGTGAGGGCGATAGATAGAGTGAGGGCGATAGATAGATAGACAGATATATAGAGTGAGGGCGATATATAGAGTGAGGGCGATAGATATATAGATAGAGTGAGAGCGATAGATAGATAGAGTGAGGGCGATAGATAGATAGCTAGATAGATTGAGGGCGATAGATAGATAGCTAGCTAGATAGAGTGAGGGCGATAGACAGATAGATAGCTAGATAGAGTGAGGGCGATAGATAGATAGATAGATAGATAGATAGATAGATAGATAGATAGATAGATAGATAGATAGAGTGAGGGCGACAGATAGATAGATAGATAGATAGAGTAAGGGTGATAGATAGATAGACTAATATATAGAGTGAGGGCGATAGATAGAGTGAGGGCGAAAGATATATAGATAGAGTGAGAGCGATAGATAGATAGAGTGAGGGCGATAGATAGATAGCTAGATAGATTGAGGGCGATAGATAGATAGATAGATAGATAGATAGATAGATAGATAGATAGAGTGAGGGCGATAGATAGATAGATAGCTAGATAGAGTGAGGGAGATAGATAGATAGATAGATAGATAGATAGATAAATAGATAGAGTGAGTGAGGGCGATAGGTAGATAGATAGATAGATAGATAGATAGATAGATAGATAGATAGATAGATAGATAGATAGAGCGAGGGCGATAGATAGATAGATAGATAGAAAGGGTGAGGGCGATAGATAGATAGATAGATAGATAGATAGATAGATAGATAGATAGATAGATAGATAGATAGATAGATAGATAGATAGATAGATAGATAGAGTGAGGGCGATAGATAAATAGATAGAAAGGGTGAGGGCGATAGATAGATAGATAGATAGATAGATAGATAGATAGATAGATAGATAGAGTGAGGGTGATCGATAGATAGACAGAGTGAGGGCGATAGATGGATAGATAGATAGAGTGAGGGCGATAGATAGATAGGGCGATAGATAGATAGAGTGAGGGCGATAGATAGAGTGAGGGCGATAGGTAGAGTGAGGGCGATAGGTAGAGTGAGGGCGATAGATAGATAGAGTGTGGGGGATAGATAGAGTTAGAGCGATAGATAGACAGATATATAGAGGGCTGTAGGTAGTTTGAGGGCGATAGATAGATAGAGAGAGTGAGGGCTATAGATAGATAGATAGATAAATAGAGTGAGTGAGGGCGATAGATAGATAGATAGATAAATAGAAAGAGTGAGTGAGGGCGATAGATAGATAGATAGAGTGAGGGCGATAGATAGATAGACAGGCATATAGAGTGAGGGAGATAGATAAAGTGAGGGCGATAGATAGATAGATAGATAGAGTGAGGGCGATAGATAGATAGATAGATAGATAGAGTGAGGGTGATAGATAGATATATATATAGATAGATAGATAGATAGATAGATAGATAGATAGATAGATAGAGTGAGGGTGATAGATAGATAGATAGATAGATAGATAGATGGGTAGATAGATAGATAGACAGATATATAGAGTGAGGGCGATAGATAGAGTGAGGGTGATAGATATATAGATAGAGTGAGAGCGATAGATAGAGTGAGGGCGATAGATAGATAGATAGCTAGATAGAATGAGGGCGATAGATAGATAGAGTGAGGGCGATAGATAGATAGATAGATAGATAGATAGATAGATAGAGTGAGGGCGATAGATAGATAGATAGATAGATAGATAGAGTGAGGGCGATAGATAGATAGATAGATAGATAGATAGATAGATAGATAGATAGATAGATAGATAGATAGATAGATAAATAGATAGAGTGAGTGAGGGCGATAGATAGATAGATAGATAGATAGAGTGAGGGTGATCGATAGATAGACAGAGTGAGGGCGATAGATAGATAGAGTGAGGGCGATAGATAGAGTGAGGGCGATAGATAGATAGACAGATATATAGAGTGAGGGCGATAGATAGAGTGAGGGCGATAGATATATAGATAGAGTGAGAGCGATAGATAGATAGATTGAGGGCGATAGATATATAGATAGAGAGAGCGATAGATAGATAGAGTGAGGGCGATAGATAGAGTGAGGGTGATAGATATATAGATAGAGTGAGAGCGATAGATAGATAGAGTGAGGGCGATAGATAGATAGATAGCTAGATAGAGTGAGGGCGATAGATAGATAGATAGATAGATAGATAGATAGAGTGAGGGCGATAGATAGAGTGAGGGCGATAGATAGATAGACAGATATATAGAGTGAGGGCGATAGATAGAGTGAGGGCGATAGATATATAGATAGAGTGAGAGCGATAGATAGATAGATTGAGGGCGATAGATATATAGATAGAGTGAGAGCGATAGATAGATAGAGTGAGGGCGATAGATAGAGTGAGGGTGATCGATAGATAGACAGAGTGAGGGCGATAGATAGATAGATAGAGTGAGGGCGATAGATAGAGTGAGGGCGATAGATAGATAGACAGATATATAGAGTGAGGGCGATAGATAGAGTGAGGGCGATAGATATATAGATAGATTGAGGGCGATAGATATATAGATAGAGTGAGAGCGATAGATAGATAGATTGAGGGCGATAGATATATAGATAGAGAGAGCGATAGATAGATAGAGTGAGGGCGATAGATAGATAGATAGCTAGATAGAGTGAGGGCGATAGATAGATAGATAGATAGATAGATAGATAGATAGATAGATAGATAGATAGATAGATAGATAGAGTGAGTGAGGGCGATAGGTAGATAGATAGATAGATAGAGTGAGGGCGATAGATAGATAGACAGACATATAGAGTGAGGGAGATAGACAGAGTGAGGGCGACAGATCGATAGATGGATAGATAGATAGATAGATAGATAGATAGATAGATAGATAGATAGATAGATAGATAGATAGATAGATAGATAGAGTGAGGGCGATAGATAGATAGATAGAAAGGGTGAGGGCGATAGATAGATAGATAGATAGATAGATAGATAGATAGATAGATAGATAGATAGATAGATAGATAGATAGAGTGAGGGTGATAGATAGATAGATAGATCGACAGAGTGAGGGCGATAGATGGATAGATAGATAGAGTGAGGGCGATAGATAGATAGGGCGATAGATAGATAGAGTGAGGGCGATAGATAGAGTGAGGGCGATAGGTAGAGTGAGGGCGATAGATAGACAGATATATAGAGGGCGGTAGGTAGTGTAAGGGCGATAGATAGATAGAGAGAGTGAGGGCTATAGATAGATAGATAGATAGATAGATAAATAGAGTGAGTGAGGGCGATAGATAGATAGATAAATAGATAGAGTGAGTGAGGGCGATAGATAGATAGATAGAGTGAGGGCGATAGATAGACAGGCATATAGAGTGAGGGAGATAGATAAAGTGAGGGCGATAGATAGATAGATAGATAGATAGATAGATAGATAGATAGATAGATAGATAGATAGATAGATAGATAGATAGAGTGAGGGTGATAGATAGATAGATAGATCGACAGAGTGAGGGCGATAGATGGATAGATAGATAGAGTGAGGGCGATAGATAGATAGGGCGATAGATAGATAGAGTGAGGGCGATAGATAGAGTGAGGGCGATAGGTAGAGTGAGGGCGATAGATAGACAGATATATAGAGGGCGGTAGGTAGTGTGAGGGCGATAGATAGAGAGAGTGAGGGCTATAGATAGATAGATAGATAGATAGATAGATAAATAGAGTGAGTGAGGGCGATAGATAGATAGATAGATAAATAGATAGAGTGAGTGAGGGCGATAGATAGATAGATAGAGTGAGGGCGATAGATAGACAGGCATATAGAGTGAGGGAGATAGATAAAGTGAGGGCGATAGATAGATAGATAGATAGATAGATAGAGTGAGGGTGATAGATAGATAGATAGATAGATAGATAGATAGATAGATAGATAGATAGATAGATAGATATATAGAGTGAGGGCGATAGATAGAGTGAGAGTGATAGATATATAGATAGAGTGAGAGCGATAGATAGATAGAGTGAGGGCGATAGATAGATAGATAGCTAGATAGACAGATATATAGAGTGAGGGCGATAGATAGAGTGAGGGTGATAGATATATAGATAGAGTGAGAGCGATAGATAGATAGAGTGAGGGCGATAGATAGATAGATAGATAGATAGATAGATAGATAGATAGATAAATAGATAGAGTGAGTGAGGGCGATAGATAGATAGATAGAGTAAGGGTGATAGATAGACAGATAGAGTGAGGGCGATAGATAGAGTGAGGGCGATAGATAGATAGACAGATATATAGAGTGAGGGCGATAGATAGAGTGAGGGCGATAGATATATAGATAGAGTGAGAGCGATAGATAGATAGATTGAGGGCGATAGATATATAGATAGAGAGAGCGATAGATAGAGTGAGGGCGATAGATAGAAAGATAGCTAGATAGAGTGAGGGCGATAGATAGATAGATAGATAGATAGATAGATAGATAGATAGATAGATAGATAGATAGATAGATAAATAGATAGAGTGAGGGCGATAGGTAGATAGATAGATAGATAGATAGATAGAGTGAGGGCGATAGATAGACAGACATATAGAGTGAGGGAGATAGACAGAGTGAGGGCGACAGATCGATAGATGGATAGATAGATAGATAGAGTGAGGGTGATAGATAGATAGATAGATAGATAGATAGATAGGATAGATAGATAGATAGAGTGAGGGTGATAGATAGATAGATAGATAGATAGATAGATAGATAGATAGATAGATAGATAGATAGATAGATAGATAGATAGATAGACAGATATATAGAGTGAGGGCGATAGATAGAGTGAGGGTGATAGATATATAGATAGAGTGAGAGCGATAGATAGATAGAGTGAGGGCGATAGATAGATAGATAGCTAGATAGAATGAGGGCGATAGATAGATAGAGTGAGGGCGATAGATAGATAGATAGATAGATAGATAGATAGATAGATAGATAGATAGATAAATAGATAGAGTGAGTGAGGGCGATAGATAGATAGATAGAGTAAGGGTGATAGATAGACAGATAGAGTGAGGGCGATAGATAGAGTGAGGGCGATAGATAGATAGACAGATATATAGAGTGAGGGCGATAGATAGAGTGAGGGCGATAGATATATAGATAGAGTGAGAGCGATAGATAGATAGATTGAGGGCGATAGATAGATAGAGAGAGAGAGCGATAGATAGAGTGAGGGCGATAGATAGATAGATAGCTAGATAGAGTGAGGGCGATAGATAGATAGATAGATAGATAGATAGATAGATAGATAGATAGATAGATAGATAGATAGATAGATAGATAGATAGATAAATAGATAGAGTGAGGGCGATAGGTAGATAGATAGATAGATAGATAGATAGAGTGAGGGCGATAGATAGATAGACAGACATATAGAGTGAGGGAGATAGACAGAGTGAGGGCGACAGATCGATAGATGGATAGATAGATAGATAGATAGATAGATAGATAGATAGATAGAGTGAGGGCGATAGATAGATAGATAGAAAGGGTGAGGGCGATAGATAGATAGATAGATAGATAGATAGATAGATAGATAGATAGATAGATAGATAGAGTGAGGGCGATAGATAGATAGATAGAAAGGGTGAGGGCGATAGATAGATAGATAGATAGATAGATAGATAGATAGATAGATAGATAGATAGATAGATAGATAGATGGATAGATAGATGGATAGATAGATAGAGTGAGGGCGATAGATAGATAGGGCGATAGATAGATAGAGTGAGGGCGATAGATAGAGTGAGGGCGATAGGTAGAGTGAGGGCGATAGGTAGAGTGAGGGCGATAGGTAGAGTGAGGGCGATAGATAGATAGAGTGTGGGGGATAGATAGAGTGAGAGCGATAGATAGACAGATATATAGATGGCGGTAGGTAGAGTGAGGGCGATAGATAGATAGAGTGAGGGCTATAGATAGATAGATAGATAGATAGATCGACAGAGTGAGGGCGATAGATGGATAGATAGATAGAGTGAGGGCGATAGATAGATAGGGCGATAGATAGACTGAGGGCGATAGATAGAGTGAGGGCGATAGGTAGAGTGAGGGCGATAGATAGACAGATATATAGAGGGCGGTAGGTAGTGTGAGGGCGATAGATAGATAGAGAGAGTGAGGGCTATAGATAGATAGATAGATAAATAGAGTGAGTGAGGGCGATAGATAGATAGATAGATAAATAGATAGAGTGAGTGAGGGCGATAGATAGATAGATAGATAGGGCGATAGATAGATAGAGTGAGGGCGATAGATAGAGTGAGGGCGATAGGTAGAGTGAGGGCGATAGATAGACAGATATATAGAGGGCGGTAGGTAGTGTGAGGGCGATAGATAGAGAGAGTGAGGGCTATAGATAGATAGATAGATAGATAGATAGATAAATAGAGTGAGTGAGGGCGATAGATAGATAGATAGATAAATAGATAGAGTGAGTGAGGGCGATAGATAGATAGATAGAGTGAGGGCGATAGATAGACAGGCATATAGAGTGAGGGAGATAGATAAAGTGAGGGCGATAGATAGATAGATAGATAGATAGATAGATAGAGTGAGGGTGATAGATAGATAGATAGATAGATAGATAGATAGATAGATAGATAGATAGATAGATAGATAGATATATAGAGTGAGGGCGATAGATAGATAGACAGATATATAGAGTGAGGGCGATAGATAGAGTGAGGGCGATAGATATATAGATAGAGTGAGAGCGATAGATAGATAGATTGAGGGCGATAGATATATAGATAGAGAGAGCGATAGATAGATAGAGTGAGGGCGATAGATAGAAAGGGTGAGGGCGATAGATAGATAGATAGATAGATAGATAGATAGATAGATAGATAGAGTGAGGGCGATAGATAGATAGAAAGGGTGAGGGCGATAGATAGATAGATAGATAGATAGATAGATAGATAGATAGATAGATAGATAGATAGATAGATAGATAGAGTGAGGGTGATAGATAGATAGATAGATCGACAGAGTGAGGGCGATAGATGGATAGATAGATAGAGTGAGGGCGATAGATAGATAGGGCGATAGATAGATAGAGTGAGGGCGATAGATAGAGTGAGGGCGATAGGTAGAGTGAGGGCGATAGATAGACAGATATATAGAGGGCGGTAGGTAGTGTGAGGGCGATAGATAGAGAGAGTGAGGGCTATAGATAGATAGATAGATAGATAGATAGATAAATAGAGTGAGTGAGGGCGATAGATAGATAGATAGATAAATAGATAGAGTGAGTGAGGGCGATAGATAGATAGATAGAGTGAGGGCGATAGATAGACAGGCATATAGAGTGAGGGAGATAGATAAAGTGAGGGCGATAGATAGATAGATAGATAGATAGATAGATAGATAGAGTGAGGGTGATAGATAGATAGATAGATAGATAGATAGATAGATAGATAGATAGATAGATAGATAGATAGATAGATAGATAGATAGATAGAGTGAGGGTGATAGATAGATAGATATATAGATAGAGTGAGAGCGATAGATAGATAGAGTGAGGGCGATAGATAGATAGATAGCTAGATAGACAGATATATAGAGTGAGGGCGATAGATAGAGTGAGGGTGATAGATATATAGATAGAGTGAGAGCGATAGATAGATAGAGTGAGGGCGATAGATAGATAGATAGATAGATAGATAGATAGATAGATAGATAGATAAATAGATAGAGTGAGTGAGGGCGATAGATAGATAGAGTAAGGGTGATAGATAGACAGATAGAGTGAGGGCGATAGATAGAGTGAGGGCGATAGATAGATAGACAGATATATAGAGTGAGGGCGATAGATAGAGTGAGGGCGATAGATATATAGATAGAGTGAGAGCGATAGATAGATAGATTGAGGGCGATAGATATATAGATAGAGAGAGCGATAGATAGAGTGAGGGCGATAGATAGAAAGATAGCTAGATAGAGTGAGGGCGATAGATAGATAGATAGATAGATAGATAGATAGATAGATAGATAGATAGATAAATAGATAGAGTGAGGGCGATAGGTAGATAGATAGATAGATAGATAGATAGAGTGAGGGCGATAGATAGACAGACATATAGAGTGAGGGAGATAGACAGAGTGAGGGCGACAGATCGATAGATGGATAGATAGATAGATAGAGTGAGGGTGATAGATAGATAGATAGATAGATAGATAGATAGGATAGATAGATAGATAGAGTGAGGGTGATAGATAGATAGATAGATAGATAGATAGATAGATAGATAGATAGATAGATAGATAGATAGATAGATAGCTAGATAGACAGATATATAGAGTGAGGGCGATAGATAGAGTGAGGGTGATAGATATATAGATAGAGTGAGAGCGATAGATAGATAGAGTGAGGGCGATAGATAGATAGATAGCTAGATAGAATGAGGGCGATAGATAGATAGAGTGAGGGCGATAGATAGATAGATAGATAGATAGATAGATAGATAGATAGATAGATAGATAGATAGATAGATAGATAGATAAATAGATAGAGTGAGTGAGGGCGATAGATAGATAGATAGAGTAAGGGTGATAGATAGACAGATAGAGTGAGGGCGATAGATAGAGTGAGGGCGATAGATAGATAGACAGATATATAGAGTGAGGGCGATAGATAGAGTGAGGGCGATAGATATATAGATAGAGTGAGAGCGATAGATAGATAGATTGAGGGCGATAGATAGATAGAGAGAGAGAGCGATAGATAGAGTGAGGGCGATAGATAGATAGATAGCTAGATAGAGTGAGGGCGATAGATAGATAGATAGATAGATAGATAGATAGATAGATAGATAGATAGATAGATAGATAGATAAATAGATAGAGTGAGGGCGATAGGTAGATAGATAGATAGATAGATAGATAGAGTGAGGGCGATAGATAGATAGACAGACATATAGAGTGAGGGAGATAGACAGAGTGAGGGCGACAGATCGATAGATGGATAGATAGATAGATAGATAGATAGATAGATAGATAGAGTGAGGGCGATAGATAGATAGATAGAAAGGGTGAGGGCGATAGATAGATAGATAGATAGATAGATAGATAGATAGATAGATAGATAGATAGATAGATAGAGTGAGGGCGATAGATAGATAGATAGAAAGGGTGAGGGCGTAGATAGATAGATAGATAGATAGATAGATAGATAGATAGATAGATAGATAGATAGATGGATAGATAGATGGATAGATAGATAGAGTGAGGGCGATAGATAGATAGGGCGATAGATAGATAGAGTGAGGGCGATAGATAGAGTGAGGGCGATAGGTAGAGTGAGGGCGATAGGTAGAGTGAGGGCGATAGGTAGAGTGAGGGCGATAGATAGATAGAGTGTGGGGGATAGATAGAGTGAGAGCGATAGATAGACAGATATATAGATGGCGGTAGGTAGAGTGAGGGCGATAGATAGATAGAGTGAGGGCTATAGATAGATAGATAGATAGATAGATCGACAGAGTGAGGGCGATAGATGGATAGATAGATAGAGTGAGGGCGATAGATAGATAGGGCGATAGATAGACTGAGGGCGATAGATAGAGTGAGGGCGATAGGTAGAGTGAGGGCGATAGATAGACAGATATATAGAGGGCGGTAGGTAGTGTGAGGGCGATAGATAGATAGAGAGAGTGAGGGCTATAGATAGATAGATAGATAAATAGAGTGAGTGAGGGCGATAGATAGATAGATAGATAAATAGATAGAGTGAGTGAGGGCGATAGATAGATAGATAGAGTGAGGGCGATAGATAGATAGACAGGCATATAGAGTGAGGGAGATAGATAAAGTGAGGGCGATAGATAGATAGATAGATAGATAGATAGATAGATAGATAGAGTGAGGGTGATAGATAGATATATAGATAGATAGATAGATAGATAGATAGAGTGAGGGTGATAGATAGATAGATAGATAGATAGATAGATAGATAGATAGATAGATATATAGAGTGAGGGCGATAGATAGAGTGAGGGTGATAGATATATAGATAGAGTGAGAGCGATAGATAGATAGAGTGAGGGCGATAGATAGATAGATAGCTAGATAGAATGAGGGCGATAGATAGATAGAGTGAGGGCGATAGATAGATAGATAGATAGATAGATAGATAGATAGATAGAGTGAGGGCGATAGATAGATAGATAGATAAATAGATAGAGTGAGTGAGGGCGATAGATAGATAGATAGAGTGAGGGCGATAGAGTGAGGGCGATAGATAGATAGACAGATATATAGAGTGAGGGCGATAGATAGAGTGAGGGCGATAGATATATAGATAGAGTGAGAGCGATAGATAGATAGATTGAGGGCGATAGATATATAGATAAAGAGAGCGATAGATAGATAGAGTGAGGGCGATAGATAGATAGATAGCTAGATAGAGTGAGGGCGATAGGTAGATAGATAGATAGATAGATAGATAGATAGATAGATAGATAGATAGATAGATAGATAGATAGATAGATAAATAGATAGAGTGAGGGCGATAGGTAGATAGATAGATAGATAGATAGATAGATAGATAGATAGATAGATAGATAGAGTGAGGGCGATAGATAGATAGACAGACATATAGAGTGAGGGAGATAGACAGAGTGAGGGCGACAGATCGATAGATGGATAGATAGATAGATAGATAGATAGAGTGAGGGCGATAAATAGATAGATAGAAAGGGTGAGGGCGATAGATAGATAGATAGATAGATAGATAGATAGATAGAGTGAGGGCGATAGATAGATAGAAAGGGTGAGGGCGATAGATAGATAGATAGATAGATAGATAGATAGATAGATAAATAGATAGATAGATAGATAGATAGATAGATAGATAGATAGATGGATAGATAGATAGATAGAGTGAGGGCGATAGATAGATAGGGCGATAGATAGATAGAGTGAGGGCGATAGATAGAGTGAGGGCGATAGGTAGAGTGAGGGCGATAGGTAGAGTGAGGGCGATAGGTAGAGTGAGGGCGATAGGTAGAGTGTGGGGGATAGATAGAGTGAGAGCGATAGATAGACAGATATATAGATGGCGGTAGGTAGAGTGAGGGCGATAGATAGATAGAGAGAGTGAGGGCTATAGATAGATAGATAGATAGATATATAGATAGATAGAGTGAGGGTGATAGATAGGTAGATAGATAGAGTGAGGGCGATAGATAGATAGAGTGAGAGCGATAGATATATAGAAAGAGTGAGAGCGATAGATAGAGTGAGGGCGATAGATAGATAGATAGCTAGATAGAGTGAGGGCGATAGAAAGATAGATAGCTAGATAGAGTGAGGGCGATAGATTGATAGATAGATAGATAAATAGATAGAGTGAGTGAGGGCGATAGATAGATAGATAAATAGATAGATAGATAGATAGATAGAGTGAGGGCGATAGATAGATAGACAGACATATAGAGTGAGGGAGATAGATAAAGTGAGGGCGATAGATAGATAGATGGATAGATAGATAGATAGATAGATAGATAGATAGATAGATAGAGTGAGGGTGATAGATAGATATATAGATAGATAGATAGCTAGATAGAATGAGGGCGATAGATAAATCGAGTGAGGGCGTTAGATAGATAGAGTGAGGGCGATAGGTAGAGTGAGGGCGATAGGTAGAGTGAGGGCGATAGGTAGAGTGAGGGCGATAGGTAGAGTGAGGGCGATAGATAGAGTGAGGGCGATAGATAGAGTGAGGGCGATAGATAGGTCGAGTGAGGGCGATAGATAGGTCGAGTGAGGGAGATAGATAGATAGAGTGAGGGCGATAGATGGATAGATAGATAGAGTGAGGGCGATAGATAGAGTGAGGGCGATAGGTAGAGTGAGGGCGATAGGTAGAGTGAGGGCGATAGGTAGAGTGAGGGCGATAGATAGATAGAGTGTGGGGGATAGATAGAGTGAGAGCGATAGGTAGAGTGAGGGCGATAGATAGAGTGAGGGCGATAGATAGAGTGAGGGCGATAGATAGATAGATAGATAGAGTGAGTGAGTGAGGGTGATAGATAGATACAGTGAGGGCGATAGATAGATGGATAGATAGATAGATACATACATAGATAGATAGATAGATAAATAGAGTGAGGGCGATAGATAGATAGATAGATAGATAGATAGATAGATAGATAGATAGATAGATAGATAGATAGATGGAAAGATAGATAGATGGAAAGATAGATAGATGGAAAGATAGATAGATAGAGTGAGGGTGATAGAGTGTGGGCGATAGGTAGAGTGAGGGCGATAGGTAGAGTGAGGGCGATAGGTAGAGTGAGGGCGATAGGTAGAGTGAGGGCGATATAAAGAGTGAGGGCGATAGATAGATAGATATATAGAGTGAGGGCGATAGATGGATAGATAGATAGAGTGAGGGCGATAGATGGATAGATAGATAGAGTGAGGGTGATAGATAGGGCGATAGATAGGGCGATAGATAGATAGATAGATAGAGTGAGGGCGATACATAGATAGAGTGAGGGCGATACATAGAGTGAGGGCGATAGGTAGAGTGAGGGCGATAGGTAGAGTGAGGGCGATAGGTAGAGTGAGGGCGATAGGTAGAGTGAGGGCGATAGATAGATAGATAGAGTGAGGGAGACAGATAGATAGATAGACAGAGTGAGGGCAATAGATGGATAGATAGATAGAGTGAGGGCGATAGATAGATAGGGCGATAGATAGATAGAATGAGGGCGATAGATAGAGTGAGGGCGATAGATAGATGGATAGATAGATAAAGTGAGGGCGATAGATAGAGTGAGGGCGATAGGTAGAGTGAGGGCGATAGGTAGAGTGAGATAGAGAGATAGATAGATAGATAGATAGATAGATAGATAGATAGATAGATAGATAGATAGATAGAGTGAGGGCGATAGATAGATGGATAGATAGATAAGAGTGAGGGCGATAGAGTGTGGGCGATAGGTAGAGTGAGGGCGATAGATAGAGTGAGGGCGATAGATAGAGTGAGGGAGATAGATAGATAGATAGATAGAGATAGATAGATAGATAGATAGAGTGAGGGCGATAGATAGATAGATACAGTGAGGGCGATAGAGTGAGGGGGATAGATAGATAGATAGTGAGTGAGGGCGATAGATAGATAGAGTGAGTCCGATAGATAGATAACTAGAGTGAGGGCGATAGAGTGAGGGCGATAGATAATGTGAGGGCGATAGATAGATAGAGTGAGGGCGATAGATAGATAGATAGATAGATAGATAGATAGATAGAGTGAGTCCGATAGATAGATAACTAGAGTGAGGGCGACAGAGTGAGGGCGATAGATAATGTGAGGGCGATAGATAGATAGATAGAGTGAGGGCGGTAGATAGATAGAGTGAGGGCGATAGATAGATAGATAGATAGATAGAGTGAGGGCGATAGATAGATAAGATAGATAGATAGATAGATAGATAGATAGATAGAGTGAGGGCGATAGATAGATAGAGTGAGTCCGATAGATAGATAGATAGATAGAGGGAGGGTGATAGATATTGTGAGGGCGATAGATAGAGTGAGGGCAATAGGTAGAGTGAGGGCGATAGGTAGAGTGAGGGCGATAGGTAGAGTGGGGGCGATAGGTAGAGTGGGGGCGATAGGTAGAGTGGGGGCGATAGCTAGAGTGAGGGCGATAGATAGATAGAGTGTGGGGATAGATAGAGTGAGAGCGATAGACAGATATATAGAGGGCGGTAGGTAGAGTGAGGGCGATAGATAGAGAGAGTGAGGGCTATAGATAGATAGATAGATATATAGATAGATAGAGTGAGGGTGATAGATAGGTAGATAGATAGAGTGAGGGCGATAGATAGATAGAGTGAGGGCGATAGATATATAGAAAGAGTGAGAGCGATAGATAGATAGATAGCTAGATAGAGTGAGGGCGATAGAAAGATAGATAGCTAGATAGAGTGAGGGCGATAGATTGATAGATAGATAGATAAATAGATAGAGTGAGTGAGGGCGATAGATAGAGAGAGGGTGATAGATAGATAGAGTGAGGGCGATAGAGTGAGTGCGATAGAGTGAGGGGGATAGATAGATAGATAGATAGATAGATAGATAGATAGATAGTGAGTGAGGGCGATAGATAGATAGAGTGAGTCCGATAGATAGATAACTAGAGTGAGGGCGATAGAGTGAGGGCGATAGATAGAGTGAGGGCGATAGATAGACAGATATATAGAGTGAGGGCGATAGATAGAGTGAGGGCGATAGATATATAGATAGAGTGAGAGCGATAGATAGATAGATTGAGGGCGATAGATATATAGATAGAGAGAGCGATAGATAGATAGAGTGAGGGCGATAGATAGATAGATAGCTAGATAGAGTGAGGGCGATAGATAGATAGATAGATAGATAAATAGATAGAGTGAGTGAGGGCGATAGGTAGATAGATAGATAGATAGATAGATAGATAGATAGATAGATAGATAGATAGATAGATAGATAGATAGAGTGAGGGCGATAGATAGATAGACAGACATATAGAGTGAGGGAGATAGAGTGAGGGCGACAGATCGATAGATGGATAGATAGATAGATAGATAGATAGATAGATAGATAGATAGATAGATAGATAGATAGATAGAGTGAGGGTGATAGATAGATAGAAAGGGTGAGGGCGATAGATAGATAGATAGATAGATAGATAGATAGATAGATAGATAGATAGATAGATAGATAGATAGATAGAGTGAGGGCGATAGATAGATAGAAAGGGTGAGGGCGATAGATAGATAGATAGATAGATAGAAAGAGTGAGGGCGATAGATAGATAGACAGGCATATAGAGTGAGGGAGATAGATAAAGTGAGGGCGATAGATAGATAGATAGATAGATAGATAGATAGATAGAGTGAGGGTGATAGATAGATATATAGATAGATAGATAGATAGATAGATAGATAGAGTGAGGGTGATAGATAGATAGATAGATAGATAGATAGATAGATAGATAGATAGATAGATAGATAGATAGACAGATATATAGAGTGAGGGCGATAGATAGAGTGAGGGTGATAGATATATAGATAGAGTGAGAGCGATAGATAGATAGAGTGAGGGCGATAGATAGATAGATAGCTAGATAGAATGAGGGCGATAGATAGATAGAGGGAGGGCGATAGATAGATAGATAGATAGATAGATAGATAGATAGATAGATAGATAGATAGATAGATAGATAGATAGATAGACAGATATATAGAGTGAGGGCGATAGATAGAGTGAGGGTGATAGATATATAGATAGAGTGAGAGCGATAGATAGATAGAGTGAGGGCGATAGATAGATAGCTAGATAGAGTGAGGGCGATAGATAGATAGATAGATAGATAGAGTGAGGGCGATAGATAGAGTGAGGGCGATAGATAGACAGATATATAGAGTGAGGGCGATAGATAGAGTGAGGGCGATAGATATATAGATAGAGTGAGAGCGATAGATAGATAGATTGAGGGCGATAGATATATAGATAGAGAGAGCGATAGATAGATAGAGTGAGGGCGATAGATAGATAGATAGCTAGATAGAGTGAGAGCGATAGATAGATAGAGTGAGGGCGATAGATAGATAGCTAGATAGAGTGAGGGAGATAGATAGATAGATAGATAGATAAATAGATAGAGTGAGTGAGGGCGATAGGTAGATAGATAGATAGATAGATAGATAGATAGATAGATAGATAGATAGATAGATAGATAGAGTGAGGGCGATAGATAGATAGACAGACATATAGAGTGAGGGAGATAGACAGAGTGAGGGCGACAGATCGATAGATGGATAGATAGATAGATAGATAGATAGATAGATAGATAGATAGATAGATAGAGTGAGGGCGATAGATAGATAGAAAGGGTGAGGGCGATAGATAGATAGATAGATAGATAGATAGATAGATAGATAGATAGATAGATAGATAGATAGATAGATAGATAGATAGATAGATAGATAGATAGATAGAGTGAGGGCGATAGATAGATAGAAAGGGTGAGGGCGATAGATAGATAGATAGATAGATAGATAGATAGATAGATAGATAGATAGATAGAGTGAGGGTGATAGATAGATAGATAGATCGACAGAGTGAGGGCGATAGATGGATAGATAGATAGAGTGAGGGCGATAGATAGATAGGGCGATAGATAGATAGAGTGAGGGCGATAGATAGAGTGAGGGCGATAGGTAGAGTGAGGGCGATAGATAGACAGATATATAGAGGGCGGTAGGTAGTGTGAGGGCGATAGATAGATAGAGAGAGTGAGGGCTATAGATAGATAGATAGATAGATAGATAGATAAATAGAGTGAGTGAGGGCGATAGATAGATAGATAGATAAATAGATAGAGTGAGTGAGGGCGATAGATAGATAGATAGAGTGAGGGCGATAGATAGATAGACAGGCATATAGAGTGAGGGAGATAGATAAAGTGAGGGTGATAGATAGATAGATAGATAGATAGATAGATAGATAGATAGATAGATAGAGTGAGGGAGATAGATAGATAGATAGATAGATAGATAGATAGATAGATAGATAGATAGATAGATAGATAGCTAGATAGACAGATATATAGAGTGAGGGCGATAGATAGAGTGAGGGTGATATATAGATAGAGTGAGAGCGATAGATAGATAGAGTGAGGGCGATAGATAGATAGATAGCTAGATAGAATGAGGGCGATAGATAGAGTGAGGGCGATAGATAGATAGATAGCTAGATAGAGTGAGGGCGATAGATAGATAGATAGATAGATAGATAGATAAATAGATAGAGTGAGTGAGGGCGATAGATAGATAGATAGAGTAAGGGTGATAGATAGACAGATAGAGTGAGGGCGATAGATAGAGTGAGGGCGATAGATAGATAGACAGATATATAGAGTGAGGGCGATAGATAGAGTGAGGGCGATAGATATATAGATAGAGTGAGAGCGATAGATAGATAGATTGAGGGCGATAGATATATAGATAGAGAGAGCGATAGATAGATAGAGTGAGGGCGATAGATAGATAGATAGCTAGATAGAGTGAGGGCGATAGATAGATAGATAGATAGATAGATAGATAGATAGATAGATAGATAGATAGAGTGAGGGCGATAGATAGATAGACAGACATATAGAGTGAGGGAGATAGACAGAGTGAGGGCGACAGATCGATAGATGGATAGATAGATAGATAGATAGATAGATAGATAGATAGATAGAGTGAGGGCGATAGATAGATAGATAGAAAGGGTGAGGGCGATAGATAGATAGATAGATAGATAGATAGATAGATAGAGTGAGGGCGATAGATAGATAGATAGAAAGGGTGAGGGCGATAGATAGATAGATAGATAGATAGATAGATAGATAGATAGATAGATAGATAGAGTGAGGGCGATAGATAGATAGAGTGAGGGTGATAGATATATAGATAGAGTGAGAGCAATAGATAGATAGAGTGAGGGCGATAGATATATAGATAGAGTGAGAGCGATAGATAGATTGAGGGCGATAGATAGATAGATAGCTAGATAGAGTGAGGGCGATAGATAGATAGATAGCTAGATAGAGTGAGGGCGATAGATAGATAGATAGATAGATAGATAGATAGAGTGAGTGAGGGCGACAGATAGATAGATAGATAGAGTAAGGGTGATAGATAGATAGACAGATAGAGTGAGGGCGATAGATAGAGTGAGGGCGATAGATAGATAGACTAATATATAGAGTGAGGGCGATAGATAGAGTGAGGGCGAAAGATATATAGATAGAGTGAGAGCGATAGATAGATAGAGTGAGGGCGATAGATAGATAGCTAGATAGATTGAGGGCGATAGATAGATAGATAGATAGATAGATAGATAGATAGATAGAGTGAGGGCGATAGATAGATAGCTAGATAGAGTGAGGGAGATAGATAGATAGATAGATAGATAAATAGATAGAGTGAGTGAGGGCGATAGGTAGATAGATAGATAGATAGATAGATAGAGCGAGGGCGATAGATAGATAGATAGAAAGGGTGAGGGCGATAGATAGATAGATAGATAGATAGATAGATAGATAGATAGATAGATAGATAGATAGATAGAGTGAGGGCGATAGATAAATAGATAGAAAGGGTGAGGGCGATAGATAGATAGATAGATAGATAGATAGATAGATAGATAGATAGATAGATAGATAGATAGATAGAGTGAGGGTGATCGATAGATAGACAGAGTGAGGGCGATAGATAGATAGGGCGATAGATAGATAGAGTGAGGGCGATAGATAGAGTGAGGGCGATAGGTAGAGTGAGGGCGATAGGTAGAGTGAGGGCGATAGGTAGAGTGAGGGCGATAGATAGATAGAGTGTGGGGGATAGATAGAGTGAGAGCGATAGATAGACAGATATATAGAGGGCGGTAGGTAGTGTGAGGGCGATAGATAGATAGAGAGAGTGAGGGCTATAGATAGATAGATAGATAGAAAGAGTGAGGGCGATAGATAGATAGACAGGCATATAGAGTGAGGGAGATAGATAAAGTGAGGGCGATAGATAGATAGATAGATAGATAGATAGATAGATAGATAGATAGAGTGAGGGTGATAGATAGATATATAGATAGATAGATAGATAGATAGATAGATAGATAGATAGATAGATAGATAGAGTGAGGGCGATAGATAGAGTGAGGGCGATAGATAGACAGATATATAGAGTGAGGGCGATAGATAGAGTGAGGGCGATAGATATATAGATAGAGTGAGAGCGATAGATAGATAGATTGAGGGCGATAGATATATAGATAGAGAGAGCGATAGATAGATAGAGTGAGGGCGATAGATAGATAGATAGCTAGATAGAGTGAGGGCGATAGATAGATAGATAGATAGATAGATAAATAGATAGAGTGAGTGAGGGCGATAGGTAGATAGATAGATAGATAGATAGATAGATAGATAGATAGATAGATAGATAGATAGATAGATAGATAGAGTGAGGGCGATAGATAGATAGACAGACATATAGAGTGAGGGAGATAGACAGAGTGAGGGCGACAGATCGATAGATGGATAGATAGATAGATAGATAGATAGATAGATAGATAGATAGATAGATAGAGTGAGGGCGATAGATAGATAGAAAGGGTGAGGGCGATAGATAGATAGATAGATAGATAGATAGATAGATAGATAGATAGATAGATAGATAGATAGAGTGAGGGCGATAGATAGATAGAAAGGGTGAGGGCGATAGATAGATAGATAGATAGATAGATAGATAGATAGATAGATAGATAGATAGATAGATAGAGTGAGGGTGATAGATAGATAGATAGATCGACAGAGTGAGGGCGATAGATGGATAGATAGATAGAGTGAGGGCGATAGATAGATAGGGCGATAGATAGATAGAGTGAGGGCGATAGATAGAGTGAGGGCGATAGGTAGATTGAGGGCGATAGATAGACAGATATATAGAGGGCGGTAGGTAGTGTGAGGGCGATAGATAGATAGAGAGAGTGAGGGCTATAGATAGATAGATAGATAGATAGATAGATAGATAAATAGAGTGAGTGAGGGCGATAGATAGATAGATAGATAAATAGATAGAGTGAGTGAGGGCGATAGATAGATAGATAGAGTGAGGGCGATAGATAGATAGACAGGCATATAGAGTGAGGGAGATAGATAAAGTGAGGGTGATAGATAGATAGATAGATAGATAGATAGATAGATAGATAGATAGATAGAGTGAGGGAGATAGATAGATAGATAGATAGATAGATAGATAGATAGATAGATAGATAGATAGATAGATAGATAGATAGCTAGATAGACAGATATATAGAGTGAGGGCGATAGATAGAGTGAGGGTGATATATAGATAGAGTGAGAGCGATAGATAGATAGAGTGAGGGCGATAGATAGATAGATAGCTAGATAGAATGAGGGCGATAGATAGAGTGAGGGCGATAGATAGATAGATAGATAGAGTGAGGGCGATAGATAGATAGATAGATAGATAGATAGATAGATAGATAGATAGATAGAGTGAGTGAGGGCGATAGATAGATAGATAGAGTAAGGGTGATAGATAGACAGATAGAGTGAGGGCGATAGATAGAGTGAGGGCGATAGATAGATAGACAGATATATAGAGTGAGGGCGATAGATAGAGTGAGGGCGATAGATATATAGATAGAGTGAGAGCGATAGATAGATAGATTGAGGGCGATAGATATATAGATAGAGAGAGCGATAGATAGATAGAGTGAGGGCGATAGATAGATAGATAGCTAGATAGAGTGAGGGCGATAGATAGATAGATAGATAGATAGATAGATAAATAGATAGAGTGAGGGCGATAGGTAGATAGATAGATAGATAGATAGATAGATAGATAGATAGATAGATAGATAGATAGATAGATAGATAGAGTGAGGGCGATAGATAGATAGACAGACATATAGAGTGAGGGAGATAGACAGAGTGAGGGCGACAGATCGATAGATGGATAGATAGATAGATAGATAGATAGATAGATAGATAGATAGAGTGAGGGCGATAGATAGATAGATAGAAAGGGTGAGGGCGATAGATAGATAGATAGATAGATAGATAGATAGATAGATAGATAGATAGATAGATAGAGTGAGGGCGATAGATAGATAGATAGAAAGGGTGAGGGCGATAGATAGATAGATAGATAGATAGATAGATAGATAGATAGATAGATAGATAGATAGATAGAGTGAGGGCGATAGATAGATAGAGTGAGGGTGATAGATATATAGATAGAGTGAGAGCAATAGATAGATAGAGTGAGGGCGATAGATATATAGATAGAGTGAGAGCGATAGATAGAGTGAGGGCGATAGATAGATAGATAGCTAGATAGAGTGAGGGCGATAGATAGATAGATAGATAGAGTGAGGGCGATAGATAGATAGATAGATAGATAGATAGATAGATAGATAGATAGATAGATAAATAGATAGAGTGAGTGAGGGCGATAGATAGCTAGATAGATAGAGTGAGGGTGATAGATAGATAGACAGATAGAGTGAGGGCGATAGATAGAGTGAGGGCGATAGATAGATAGACAGATATATAGAGTGAGGGCGATATATAGAGTGAGGGCGATAGATATATAGATAGAGTGAGAGCGATAGATAGATAGAGTGAGGGCGATAGATAGATAGCTAGATAGATTGAGGGCGATAGATAGATAGCTAGCTAGATAGAGTGAGGGCGATAGACAGATAGATAGCTAGATAGAGTGAGGGCGATAGATAGATAGATAGATAGATAGATAGATAGATAGATAGATAGATAGATAGAGTGAGGGCGACAGATAGATAGATAGATAGATAGAGTAAGGGTGATAGATAGATAGACTAATATATAGAGTGAGGGCGATAGATAGAGTGAGGGCGAAAGATATATAGATAGAGTGAGAGCGATAGATAGATAGAGTGAGGGCGATAGATAGATAGCTAGATAGATTGAGGGCGATAGATAGATAGATAGATAGATAGATAGATAGATAGATAGATAGAGTGAGGGCGATAGATAGATAGATAGCTAGATAGAGTGAGGGAGATAGATAGATAGATAGATAGATAGATAGATAGATAGATAAATAGATAGAGTGAGTGAGGGCGATAGGTAGATAGATAGATAGATAGATAGATAGATAGATAGATAGATAGATAGATAGATAGATAGATAGAGCGAGGGCGATAGATAGATAGATAGATAGAAAGGGTGAGGGCGATAGATAGATAGATAGATAGATAGATAGATAGATAGATAGATAGATAGATAGATAGATAGATAGATAGATAGATAGATAGATAGATAGATAGAGTGAGGGCGATAGATAAATAGATAGAAAGGGTGAGGGCGATAGATAGATAGATAGATAGATAGATAGATAGATAGATAGATAGATAGAGTGAGGGTGATCGATAGATAGACAGAGTGAGGGCGATAGATGGATAGATAGATAGAGTGAGGGCGATAGATAGATAGGGCGATAGATAGATAGAGTGAGGGCGATAGATAGAGTGAGGGCGATAGGTAGAGTGAGGGCGATAGGTAGAGTGAGGGCGATAGATAGATAGAGTGTGGGGGATAGATAGAGTTAGAGCGATAGATAGACAGATATATAGAGGGCTGTAGGTAGTTTGAGGGCGATAGATAGATAGAGAGAGTGAGGGCTATAGATAGATAGATAGATAAATAGAGTGAGTGAGGGCGATAGATAGATAGATAGATAAATAGAAAGAGTGAGTGAGGGCGATAGATAGATAGATAGAGTGAGGGCGATAGATAGATAGACAGGCATATAGAGTGAGGGAGATAGATAAAGTGAGGGCGATAGATAGATAGATAGATAGAGTGAGGGCGATAGATAGATAGATAGATAGATAGAGTGAGGGTGATAGATAGATATATATATAGATAGATAGATAGATAGATAGATAGATAGATAGAGTGAGGGTGATAGATAGATAGATAGATAGATAGATAGATGGGTAGATAGATAGATAGACAGATATATAGAGTGAGGGCGATAGATAGAGTGAGGGTGATAGATATATAGATAGAGTGAGAGCGATAGATAGAGTGAGGGCGATAGATAGATAGATAGCTAGATAGAATGAGGGCGATAGATAGATAGAGTGAGGGCGATAGATAGATAGATAGATAGATAGATAGATAGATAGAGTGAGGGCGATAGATAGATAGATAGATAGATAGATAGAGTGAGGGCGATAGATAGATAGATAGATAGATAGATAGATAGATAGATAGATAGATAGATAGATAGATAGATAAATAGATAGAGTGAGTGAGGGCGATAGATAGATAGATAGATAGATAGAGTGAGGGTGATCGATAGATAGACAGAGTGAGGGCGATAGATAGATAGAGTGAGGGCGATAGATAGAGTGAGGGCGATAGATAGATAGACAGATATATAGAGTGAGGGCGATAGATAGAGTGAGGGCGATAGATATATAGATAGAGTGAGAGCGATAGATAGATAGATTGAGGGCGATAGATATATAGATAGAGAGAGCGATAGATAGATAGAGTGAGGGCGATAGATAGAGTGAGGGTGATAGATATATAGATAGAGTGAGAGCGATAGATAGATAGAGTGAGGGCGATAGATAGATAGATAGCTAGATAGAGTGAGGGCGATAGATAGATAGATAGATAGATAGATAGATAGAGTGAGGGCGATAGATAGAGTGAGGGCGATAGATAGATAGACAGATATATAGAGTGAGGGCGATAGATAGAGTGAGGGCGATAGATATATAGATAGAGTGAGAGCGATAGATAGATAGATTGAGGGCGATAGATATATAGATAGAGTGAGAGCGATAGATAGATAGAGTGAGGGCGATAGATAGAGTGAGGGTGATCGATAGATAGACAGAGTGAGGGCGATAGATAGATAGATAGAGTGAGGGCGATAGATAGAGTGAGGGCGATAGATAGATAGACAGATATATAGAGTGAGGGCGATAGATAGAGTGAGGGCGATAGATATATAGATAGATTGAGGGCGATAGATATATAGATAGAGTGAGAGCGATAGATAGATAGATTGAGGGCGATAGATATATAGATAGAGAGAGCGATAGATAGATAGAGTGAGGGCGATAGATAGATAGATAGCTAGATAGAGTGAGGGCGATAGATAGATAGATAGATAGATAGATAGATAGATAGATAGATAGATAGATAGATAGATAGATAGATAGAGTGAGTGAGGGCGATAGGTAGATAGATAGATAGATAGAGTGAGGGCGATAGATAGATAGACAGACATATAGAGTGAGGGAGATAGACAGAGTGAGGGCGACAGATCGATAGATGGATAGATAGATAGATAGATAGATAGATAGATAGATAGATAGATAGATAGATAGATAGAGTGAGGGCGATAGATAGATAGATAGAAAGGGTGAGGGCGATAGATAGATAGATAGATAGATAGATAGATAGATAGATAGATAGATAGATAGATAGATAGATAGATAGAGTGAGGGTGATAGATAGATAGATAGATCGACAGAGTGAGGGCGATAGATGGATAGATAGATAGAGTGAGGGCGATAGATAGATAGGGCGATAGATAGATAGAGTGAGGGCGATAGATAGAGTGAGGGCGATAGGTAGAGTGAGGGCGATAGATAGACAGATATATAGAGGGCGGTAGGTAGTGTAAGGGCGATAGATAGATAGAGAGAGTGAGGGCTATAGATAGATAGATAGATAGATAGATAAATAGAGTGAGTGAGGGCGATAGATAGATAGATAAATAGATAGAGTGAGTGAGGGCGATAGATAGATAGATAGAGTGAGGGCGATAGATAGACAGGCATATAGAGTGAGGGAGATAGATAAAGTGAGGGCGATAGATAGATAGATAGATAGATAGATAGATAGATAGATAGATAGATAGATAGATAGATAGATAGATAGATAGATAGAGTGAGGGTGATAGATAGATAGATAGATAGATAGATAGATAGATAGATAGATAGATAGATAGATAGATAGCTAGATAGACAGATATATAGAGTGAGGGCGATAGATAGAGTGAGGGTGATAGATATATAGATAGAGTGAGAGCGATAGATAGATAGAGTGAGGGCGATAGATAGATAGCTAGATAGATTGAGGGTGATAGATAGATAGACAGATAGAGTGAGGGCGATAGATAGAGTGAGGGCGATAGATAGATAGACAGATATATAGAGTGAGGGCGATATATAGAGTGAGGGCGATAGATATATAGATAGAGTGAGAGCGATAGATAGATAGAGTGAGGGCGATAGATAGATAGCTAGATAGATTGAGGGCGATAGATAGATAGCTAGCTAGATAGAGTGAGGGCGATAGACAGATAGATAGCTAGATAGAGTGAGGGCGATAGATAGATAGATAGATAGATAGATAGATAGATAGATAGATAGAGTAAGGGTGATAGATAGACAGATAGAGTGAGGGCGATAGATAGAGTGAGGGCGATAGATAGATAGACTAATATATAGAGTGAGGGCGAAAGATATATAGATAGAGTGAGAGCGATAGATAGATAGAGTGAGGGCGATAGATAGATAGCTAGATAGATTGAGGGCGATAGATAGATAGATAGATAGATAGATAGATAGATAGATAGAGTGAGGGCGATAGATAGATAGATAGCTAGATAGAGTGAGGGAGATAGATAGATAGATAGATAGATAGATAGATAAATAGATAGAGTGAGTGAGGGCGATAGGTAGATAGATAGATAGATAGATAGATAGATAGATAGATAGAGCGAGGGCGATAGATAGATAGATAGAAAGGGTGAGGGCGATAGATAGATAGATAGATAGATAGATAGATAGATAGATAGATAGATAGAGTGAGGGCGATAGATAAATAGATAGAAAGGGTGAGGGCGATAGATAGATAGATAGATAGATAGATAGATAGATAGATAGATAGATAGAGTGAGGGTGATCGATAGATAGAGTGAGGGCGATAGATGGATAGATAGATAGAGTGAGGGCGATAGATAGATAGGGCGATAGATAGATAGAGTGAGGGCGATAGATAGAGTGAGGGCGATAGGTAGAGTGAGGGCGATAGGTAGAGTGAGGGCGATAGGTAGAGTGAGGGCGATAGATAGATAGAGTGTGGGGGATAGATAGAGTGAGAGCGATAGATAGACAGATATATAGAGGGCGGTAGGTAGTGTGAGGGCGATAGATAGATAGAGAGAGTGAGGGCTATAGATAGATAGATAGATAAATAGAGTGAGTGAGGGCGATAGATAGATAGATAGATAAATAGAAAGAGTGAGTGGGGGCGATAGATAGATAGATAGAGTGAGGGCGATAGATAGATAGACAGGCATATAAAGTGAGGGCGATAGATAGATAGATAGATAGATAGATAGATAGATAGATAGATAGAGTGAGGGCGATAGATAGATAGATAGATAGATAGATAGATAGATAGATAGATAGAGTGAGGGTGATAGATAGATATATAGATAGATAGATAGATAGATAGATAGATAGATAGATAGATAGATAGATAGATAGAGTGAGGGTGATAGATAGATAGATAGATAGATAGATAGATAGATAGATAGATAGATAGATAGATAGATAGATAGATAGATAGATAGATAGACAGATATATAGAGTGAGGGCGATAGATAGAGTGAGGGTGATAGATATATAGATAGAGTGAGAGCGATAGATAGATAGAGTGAGGGCGATAGATAGATAGATAGCTAGATAGAATGAGGGCGATAGATAGATAGAGTGAGGGCGATAGATAGATAGATAGATAGATAGATAGAGTGAGGGCGATAGATAGATAGATAGATAGATAGATAGAGTGAGGGCGATAGATAGATAGATAGATAGATAGATAGATAGATAGATAGATAGATAGATAGAGTGAGTGAGGGCGATAGATAGATAGATAGATAGATAGATAGAGTGAGGGTGATCGATAGATAGACAGAGTGAGGGCGATAGATAGATAGAGTAAGGGCGATAGATAGAGTGAGGGCGATAGATAGATAGACAGATATATAGAGTGAGGGCGATAGATAGAGTGAGGGCGATAGATATATAGATAGAGTGAGAGCGATAGATAGATAGATTGAGGGCGATAGATATATAGATAGAGAGAGCGATAGATAGATAGAGTGAGGGCGATAGATAGAAAGGGTGAGGGCGATAGATAGATAGATAGATAGATAGATAGATAGATAGATAGAGTGAGGGCGATAGATAGATAGAAAGGGTGAGGGCGATAGATAGATAGATAGATAGATAGATAGATAGATAGATAGATAGATAGATAGATAGATAGAGTGAGGGTGATAGATAGATAGATAGATCGACAGAGTGAGGGCGATAGATGGATAGATAGATAGAGTGAGGGCGATAGATAGATAGGGCGATAGATAGATAGAGTGAGGGCGATAGATAGAGTGAGGGCGATAGGTAGAGTGAGGGCGATAGATAGACAGATATATAGAGGGCGGTAGGTAGTGTGAGGGCGATAGATAGAGAGAGTGATAGTGTGAGGGCGATAGATAGAGAGAGTGAGGGCTATAGATAGATAGATAGATAGATAGATAGATAAATAGAGTGAGTGAGGGCGATAGATAGATAGATAGATAAATAGATAGAGTGAGTGAGGGCGATAGATAGATAGATAGAGTGAGGGCGATAGATAGACAGGCATATAGAGTGAGGGAGATAGATAAAGTGAGGGCGATAGATAGATAGATAGATAGATAGATAGAGTGAGGGTGATAGATAGATAGATAGATAGATAGATAGATAGATAGATAGATAGATAGATAGATAGATAGATATATAGAGTGAGGGCGATAGATAGAGTGAGAGTGATAGATATATAGATAGAGTGAGAGCGATAGATAGATAGAGTGAGGGCGATAGATAGATAGCTAGATAGACAGATATATAGAGTGAGGGCGATAGATAGAGTGAGGGTGATAGATATATAGATAGAGTGAGAGCGATAGATAGATAGAGTGAGGGCGATAGATAGATAGATAGATAGATAGATAGATAGATAGATAAATAGATAGAGTGAGTGAGGGCGATAGATAGATAGATAGAGTAAGGGTGATAGATAGACAGATAGAGTGAGGGCGATAGATAGAGTGAGGGCGATAGATAGATAGACAGATATATAGAGTGAGGGCGATAGATAGAGTGAGGGCGATAGATATATAGATAGAGTGAGAGCGATAGATAGATAGATTGAGGGCGATAGATATATAGATAGAGAGAGCGATAGATAGAGTGAGGGCGATAGATAGAAAGATAGCTAGATAGAGTGAGGGCGATAGATAGATAGATAGATAGATAGATAGATAGATAGATAGATAGATAGATAGATAGATAGATAAATAGATAGAGTGAGGGCGATAGGTAGATAGATAGATAGATAGATAGATAGAGTGAGGGCGATAGATAGACAGACATATAGAGTGAGGGAGATAGACAGAGTGAGGGCGACAGATCGATAGATGGATAGATAGATAGATAGAGTGAGGGTGATAGATAGATAGATAGATAGATAGATAGATAGGATAGATAGATAGATAGAGTGAGGGTGATAGATAGATAGATAGATAGATAGATAGATAGATAGATAGATAGATAGATAGATAGATAGATAGATAGCTAGATAGACAGATATATAGAGTGAGGGCGATAGATAGAGTGAGGGTGATAGATATATAGATAGAGTGAGAGCGATAGATAGATAGAGTGAGGGCGATAGATAGATAGATAGCTAGATAGAATGAGGGCGATAGATAGATAGAGTGAGGGCGATAGATAGATAGATAGATAGATAGATAGATAGATAGATAGATAAATAGATAGAGTGAGTGAGGGCGATAGATAGATAGATAGAGTAAGGGTGATAGATAGACAGATAGAGTGAGGGCGATAGATAGAGTGAGGGCGATAGATAGATAGACAGATATATAGAGTGAGGGCGATAGATAGAGTGAGGGCGATAGATATATAGATAGAGTGAGAGCGATAGATAGATAGATTGAGGGCGATAGATAGATAGAGAGAGAGAGCGATAGATAGAGTGAGGGCGATAGATAGATAGATAGCTAGATAGAGTGAGGGCGATAGATAGATAGATAGATAGATAGATAGATAGATAGATAGATAGATAGATAGATAGATAGATAGATAGATAGATAGATAGATAGATAGATAGATAGATAGATAAATAGATAGAGTGAGGGCGATAGGTAGATAGATAGATAGATAGATAGATAGAGTGAGGGCGATAGATAGATAGACAGACATATAGAGTGAGGGAGATAGACAGAGTGAGGGCGACAGATCGATAGATGGATAGATAGATAGATAGATAGATAGATAGATAGATAGATAGAGTGAGGGCGATAGATAGATAGATAGAAAGGGTGAGGGCGATAGATAGATAGATAGATAGATAGATAGATAGATAGATAGATAGATAGATAGAGTGAGGGCGATAGATAGATAGATAGAAAGGGTGAGGGCGATAGATAGATAGATAGATAGATAGATAGATAGATAGATAGATAGATAGATAGATAGATAGATAGATAGATAGATAGATGGATAGATAGATGGATAGATAGATAGAGTGAGGGCGATAGATAGATAGGGCGATAGATAGATAGAGTGAGGGCGATAGATAGAGTGAGGGCGATAGGTAGAGTGAGGGCGATAGGTAGAGTGAGGGCGATAGGTAGAGTGAGGGCGATAGATAGATAGAGTGTGGGGGATAGATAGAGTGAGAGCGATAGATAGACAGATATATAGATGGCGGTAGGTAGAGTGAGGGCGATAGATAGATAGAGTGAGGGCTATAGATAGATAGATAGATAGATAGATCGACAGAGTGAGGGCGATAGATGGATAGATAGATAGAGTGAGGGCGATAGATAGATAGGGCGATAGATAGACTGAGGGCGATAGATAGAGTGAGGGCGATAGGTAGAGTGAGGGCGATAGATAGACAGATATATAGAGGGCGGTAGGTAGTGTGAGGGCGATAGATAGATAGAGAGAGTGAGGGCTATAGATAGATAGATAGATAAATAGAGTGAGTGAGGGCGATAGATAGATAGATAGATAAATAGATAGAGTGAGTGAGGGCGATAGATAGATAGATAGATAGGGCGATAGATAGATAGAGTGAGGGCGATAGATAGAGTGAGGGCGATAGGTAGAGTGAGGGCGATAGATAGACAGATATATAGAGGGCGGTAGGTAGTGTGAGGGCGATAGATAGAGAGAGTGAGGGCTATAGATAGATAGATAGATAGATAGATAGATAAATAGAGTGAGTGAGGGCGATAGATAGATAGATAGATAAATAGATAGAGTGAGTGAGGGCGATAGATAGATAGATAGAGTGAGGGCGATAGATAGACAGGCATATAGAGTGAGGGAGATAGATAAAGTGAGGGCGATAGATAGATAGATAGATAGATAGATAGATAGAGTGAGGGTGATAGATAGATAGATAGATAGATAGATAGATAGATAGATAGATAGATAGATAGATAGATAGATATATAGAGTGAGGGCGATAGATAGATAGACAGATATATAGAGTGAGGGCGATAGATAGAGTGAGGGCGATAGATATATAGATAGAGTGAGAGCGATAGATAGATAGATTGAGGGCGATAGATATATAGATAGAGAGAGCGATAGATAGATAGAGTGAGGGCGATAGATAGAAAGGGTGAGGGCGATAGATAGATAGATAGATAGATAGATAGATAGATAGATAGATAGAGTGAGGGCGATAGATAGATAGAAAGGGTGAGGGCGATAGATAGATAGATAGATAGATAGATAGATAGATAGATAGATAGATAGATAGATAGATAGATAGATAGATAGATAGATAGAGTGAGGGTGATAGATAGATAGATAGATCGACAGAGTGAGGGCGATAGATGGATAGATAGATAGAGTGAGGGCGATAGATAGATAGGGCGATAGATAGATAGAGTGAGGGCGATAGATAGAGTGAGGGCGATAGGTAGAGTGAGGGCGATAGATAGACAGATATATAGAGGGCGGTAGGTAGTGTGAGGGCGATAGATAGAGAGAGTGAGGGCTATAGATAGATAGATAGATAGATAGATAGATAAATAGAGTGAGTGAGGGCGATAGATAGATAGATAGATAAATAGATAGAGTGAGTGAGGGCGATAGATAGATAGATAGAGTGAGGGCGATAGATAGACAGGCATATAGAGTGAGGGAGATAGATAAAGTGAGGGCGATAGATAGATAGATAGATAGATAGATAGATAGATAGAGTGAGGGTGATAGATAGATAGATAGATAGATAGATAGATAGATAGATAGATAGATAGATAGATAGATAGATAGATAGATAGATAGATAGATAGATAGATAGAGTGAGGGTGATAGATAGATAGATATATAGATAGAGTGAGAGCGATAGATAGATAGAGTGAGGGCGATAGATAGATAGATAGCTAGATATATAGAGTGAGGGCGATAGATAGAGTGAGGGTGATAGATATATAGATAGAGTGAGAGCGATAGATAGATAGAGTGAGGGCGATAGATAGATAGATAGATAGATAGATAGATAGATAGATAGATAGATAGATAGATAAATAGATAGAGTGAGTGAGGGCGATAGATAGATAGAGTAAGGGTGATAGATAGACAGATAGAGTGAGGGCGATAGATAGAGTGAGGGCGATAGATAGATAGACAGATATATAGAGTGAGGGCGATAGATAGAGTGAGGGCGATAGATATATAGATAGAGTGAGAGCGATAGATAGATAGATTGAGGGCGATAGATATATAGATAGAGAGAGCGATAGATAGAGTGAGGGCGATAGATAGAAAGATAGCTAGATAGAGTGAGGGCGATAGATAGATAGATAGATAGATAGATAGATAGATAGATAGATAGATAGATAGATAAATAGATAGAGTGAGGGCGATAGGTAGATAGATAGATAGATAGATAGATAGAGTGAGGGCGATAGATAGACAGACATATAGAGTGAGGGAGATAGACAGAGTGAGGGCGACAGATCGATAGATGGATAGATAGATAGATAGAGTGAGGGTGATAGATAGATAGATAGATAGATAGATAGATAGATAGGATAGATAGATAGATAGAGTGAGGGTGATAGATAGATAGATAGATAGATAGATAGATAGATAGATAGATAGATAGATAGATAGATAGATAGCTAGATAGACAGATATATAGAGTGAGGGCGATAGATAGAGTGAGGGTGATAGATATATAGATAGAGTGAGAGCGATAGATAGATAGAGTGAGGGCGATAGATAGATAGATAGCTAGATAGAATGAGGGCGATAGATAGATAGAGTGAGGGCGATAGATAGATAGATAGATAGATAGATAGATAGATAGATAGATAGATAGATAGATAGATAGATAGATAGATAGATAAATAGATAGAGTGAGTGAGGGCGATAGATAGATAGATAGAGTAAGGGTGATAGATAGACAGATAGAGTGAGGGCGATAGATAGAGTGAGGGCGATAGATAGATAGACAGATATATAGAGTGAGGGCGATAGATAGAGTGAGGGCGATAGATATATAGATAGAGTGAGAGCGATAGATAGATAGATTGAGGGCGATAGATAGATAGAGAGAGAGAGCGATAGATAGAGTGAGGGCGATAGATAGATAGATAGCTAGATAGAGTGAGGGCGATAGATAGATAGATAGATAGATAGATAGATAGATAGATAGATAGATAGATAGATAGATAGATAAATAGATAGAGTGAGGGCGATAGGTAGATAGATAGATAGATAGATAGATAGAGTGAGGGCGATAGATAGATAGACAGACATATAGAGTGAGGGAGATAGACAGAGTGAGGGCGACAGATCGATAGATGGATAGATAGATAGATAGATAGATAGATAGATAGATAGAGTGAGGGCGATAGATAGATAGATAGAAAGGGTGAGGGCGATAGATAGATAGATAGATAGATAGATAGATAGATAGATAGATAGATAGATAGATAGATAGATAGAGTGAGGGCGATAGATAGATAGATAGAAAGGGTGAGGGCGATAGATAGATAGATAGATAGATAGATAGATAGATAGATAGATAGATAGATAGATAGATAGATGGATAGATAGATGGATAGATAGATAGAGTGAGGGCGATAGATAGATAGGGCGATAGATAGATAGAGTGAGGGCGATAGATAGAGTGAGGGCGATAGGTAGAGTGAGGGCGATAGGTAGAGTGAGGGCGATAGGTAGAGTGAGGGCGATAGATAGATAGAGTGTGGGGGATAGATAGAGTGAGAGCGATAGATAGACAGATATATAGATGGCGGTAGGTAGAGTGAGGGCGATAGATAGATAGAGTGAGGGCTATAGATAGATAGATAGATAGATAGATCGACAGAGTGAGGGCGATAGATGGATAGATAGATAGAGTGAGGGCGATAGATAGATAGGGCGATAGATAGACTGAGGGCGATAGATAGAGTGAGGGCGATAGGTAGAGTGAGGGCGATAGATAGACAGATATATAGAGGGCGGTAGGTAGTGTGAGGGCGATAGATAGATAGAGAGAGTGAGGGCTATAGATAGATAGATAGATAAATAGAGTGAGTGAGGGCGATAGATAGATAGATAGATAAATAGATAGAGTGAGTGAGGGCGATAGATAGATAGATAGAGTGAGGGCGATAGATAGATAGACAGGCATATAGAGTGAGGGAGATAGATAAAGTGAGGGCGATAGATAGATAGATAGATAGATAGATAGATAGATAGATAGAGTGAGGGTGATAGATAGATATATAGATAGATAGATAGATAGATAGATAGAGTGAGGGTGATAGATAGATAGATAGATAGATAGATAGATAGATAGATAGATAGATATATAGAGTGAGGGCGATAGATAGAGTGAGGGTGATAGATATATAGATAGAGTGAGAGCGATAGATAGATAGAGTGAGGGCGATAGATAGATAGATAGCTAGATAGAATGAGGGCGATAGATAGATAGAGTGAGGGCGATAGATAGATAGATAGATAGATAGATAGATAGATAGATAGAGTGAGGGCGATAGATAGATAGATAGATAAATAGATAGAGTGAGTGAGGGCGATAGATAGATAGATAGAGTGAGGGCGATAGAGTGAGGGCGATAGATAGATAGACAGATATATAGAGTGAGGGCGATAGATAGAGTGAGGGCGATAGATATATAGATAGAGTGAGAGCGATAGATAGATAGATTGAGGGCGATAGATATATAGATAAAGAGAGCGATAGATAGATAGAGTGAGGGCGATAGATAGATAGATAGCTAGATAGAGTGAGGGCGATAGGTAGATAGATAGATAGATAGATAGATAGATAGATAGATAGATAGATAGATAGATAGATAGATAGATAGATAAATAGATAGAGTGAGGGCGATAGGTAGATAGATAGATAGATAGATAGATAGATAGATAGATAGATAGATAGATAGAGTGAGGGCGATAGATAGATAGACAGACATATAGAGTGAGGGAGATAGACAGAGTGAGGGCGACAGATCGATAGATGGATAGATAGATAGATAGATAGATAGAGTGAGGGCGATAAATAGATAGATAGAAAGGGTGAGGGCGATAGATAGATAGATAGATAGATAGATAGATAGATAGAGTGAGGGCGATAGATAGATAGAAAGGGTGAGGGCGATAGATAGATAGATAGATAGATAGATAGATAGATAGATAAATAGATAGATAGATAGATAGATAGATAGATAGATAGATAGATGGATAGATAGATAGATAGAGTGAGGGCGATAGATAGATAGGGCGATAGATAGATAGAGTGAGGGCGATAGATAGAGTGAGGGCGATAGGTAGAGTGAGGGCGATAGGTAGAGTGAGGGCGATAGGTAGAGTGAGGGCGATAGGTAGAGTGTGGGGGATAGATAGAGTGAGAGCGATAGATAGACAGATATATAGATGGCGGTAGGTAGAGTGAGGGCGATAGATAGATAGAGAGAGTGAGGGCTATAGATAGATAGATAGATAGATATATAGATAGATAGAGTGAGGGTGATAGATAGGTAGATAGATAGAGTGAGGGCGATAGATAGATAGAGTGAGAGCGATAGATATATAGAAAGAGTGAGAGCGATAGATAGAGTGAGGGCGATAGATAGATAGATAGCTAGATAGAGTGAGGGCGATAGAAAGATAGATAGCTAGATAGAGTGAGGGCGATAGATTGATAGATAGATAGATAAATAGATAGAGTGAGTGAGGGCGATAGATAGATAGATAAATAGATAGATAGATAGATAGATAGAGTGAGGGCGATAGATAGATAGACAGACATATAGAGTGAGGGAGATAGATAAAGTGAGGGCGATAGATAGATAGATGGATAGATAGATAGATAGATAGATAGATAGATAGATAGATAGAGTGAGGGTGATAGATAGATATATAGATAGATAGATAGCTAGATAGAATGAGGGCGATAGATAAATCGAGTGAGGGCGTTAGATAGATAGAGTGAGGGCGATAGGTAGAGTGAGGGCGATAGGTAGAGTGAGGGCGATAGGTAGAGTGAGGGCGATAGGTAGAGTGAGGGCGATAGATAGAGTGAGGGCGATAGATAGAGTGAGGGCGATAGATAGGTCGAGTGAGGGCGATAGATAGGTCGAGTGAGGGAGATAGATAGATAGAGTGAGGGCGATAGATGGATAGATAGATAGAGTGAGGGCGATAGATAGAGTGAGGGCGATAGGTAGAGTGAGGGCGATAGGTAGAGTGAGGGCGATAGGTAGAGTGAGGGCGATAGATAGATAGAGTGTGGGGGATAGATAGAGTGAGAGCGATAGGTAGAGTGAGGGCGATAGATAGAGTGAGGGCGATAGATAGAGTGAGGGCGATAGATAGATAGATAGATAGAGTGAGTGAGTGAGGGTGATAGATAGATACAGTGAGGGCGATAGATAGATGGATAGATAGATAGATACATACATAGATAGATAGATAGATAAATAGAGTGAGGGCGATAGATAGATAGATAGATAGATAGATAGATAGATAGATAGATAGATAGATAGATAGATAGATAGATGGAAAGATAGATAGATGGAAAGATAGATAGATGGAAAGATAGATAGATAGAGTGAGGGTGATAGAGTGTGGGCGATAGGTAGAGTGAGGGCGATAGGTAGAGTGAGGGCGATAGGTAGAGTGAGGGCGATAGGTAGAGTGAGGGCGATATAAAGAGTGAGGGCGATAGATAGATAGATATATAGAGTGAGGGCGATAGATGGATAGATAGATAGAGTGAGGGCGATAGATGGATAGATAGATAGAGTGAGGGTGATAGATAGGGCGATAGATAGGGCGATAGATAGATAGATAGATAGAGTGAGGGCGATACATAGATAGAGTGAGGGCGATACATAGAGTGAGGGCGATAGGTAGAGTGAGGGCGATAGGTAGAGTGAGGGCGATAGGTAGAGTGAGGGCGATAGGTAGAGTGAGGGCGATAGATAGATAGATAGAGTGAGGGAGACAGATAGATAGATAGACAGAGTGAGGGCAATAGATGGATAGATAGATAGAGTGAGGGCGATAGATAGATAGGGCGATAGATAGATAGAATGAGGGCGATAGATAGAGTGAGGGCGATAGATAGATGGATAGATAGATAAAGTGAGGGCGATAGATAGAGTGAGGGCGATAGGTAGAGTGAGGGCGATAGGTAGAGTGAGATAGAGAGATAGATAGATAGATAGATAGATAGATAGATAGATAGATAGATAGATAGATAGATAGATAGATAGAGTGAGGGCGATAGATAGATGGATAGATAGATAAGAGTGAGGGCGATAGAGTGTGGGCGATAGGTAGAGTGAGGGCGATAGATAGAGTGAGGGCGATAGATAGAGTGAGGGAGATAGATAGATAGATAGATAGAGATAGATAGATAGATAGATAGAGTGAGGGCGATAGATAGATAGATACAGTGAGGGCGATAGAGTGAGGGGGATAGATAGATAGATAGTGAGTGAGGGCGATAGATAGATAGAGTGAGTCCGATAGATAGATAACTAGAGTGAGGGCGATAGAGTGAGGGCGATAGATAATGTGAGGGCGATAGATAGATAGAGTGAGGGCGATAGATAGATAGATAGATAGATAGATAGATAGATAGAGTGAGTCCGATAGATAGATAACTAGAGTGAGGGCGACAGAGTGAGGGCGATAGATAATGTGAGGGCGATAGATAGATAGATAGAGTGAGGGCGGTAGATAGATAGAGTGAGGGCGATAGATAGATAGATAGATAGATAGAGTGAGGGCGATAGATAGATAAGATAGATAGATAGATAGATAGATAGATAGATAGAGTGAGGGCGATAGATAGATAGAGTGAGTCCGATAGATAGATAGATAGATAGAGGGAGGGTGATAGATATTGTGAGGGCGATAGATAGAGTGAGGGCAATAGGTAGAGTGAGGGCGATAGGTAGAGTGAGGGCGATAGGTAGAGTGGGGGCGATAGGTAGAGTGGGGGCGATAGGTAGAGTGGGGGCGATAGCTAGAGTGAGGGCGATAGATAGATAGAGTGTGGGGATAGATAGAGTGAGAGCGATAGACAGATATATAGAGGGCGGTAGGTAGAGTGAGGGCGATAGATAGAGAGAGTGAGGGCTATAGATAGATAGATAGATATATAGATAGATAGAGTGAGGGTGATAGATAGGTAGATAGATAGAGTGAGGGCGATAGATAGATAGAGTGAGGGCGATAGATATATAGAAAGAGTGAGAGCGATAGATAGATAGATAGCTAGATAGAGTGAGGGCGATAGAAAGATAGATAGCTAGATAGAGTGAGGGCGATAGATTGATAGATAGATAGATAAATAGATAGAGTGAGTGAGGGCGATAGATAGAGAGAGGGTGATAGATAGATAGAGTGAGGGCGATAGAGTGAGTGCGATAGAGTGAGGGGGATAGATAGATAGATAGATAGATAGATAGATAGATAGTGAGTGAGGGCGATAGATAGATAGAGTGAGTCCGATAGATAGATAACTAGAGTGAGGGCGATAGAGTGAGGGCGATAGATAGAGTGAGGGCGATAGATAGACAGATATATAGAGTGAGGGCGATAGATAGAGTGAGGGCGATAGATATATAGATAGAGTGAGAGCGATAGATAGATAGATTGAGGGCGATAGATATATAGATAGAGAGAGCGATAGATAGATAGAGTGAGGGCGATAGATAGATAGATAGCTAGATAGAGTGAGGGCGATAGATAGATAGATAGATAGATAGATAAATAGATAGAGTGAGTGAGGGCGATAGGTAGATAGATAGATAGATAGATAGATAGATAGATAGATAGATAGATAGATAGATAGATAGAGTGAGGGCGATAGATAGATAGACAGACATATAGAGTGAGGGAGATAGAGTGAGGGCGACAGATCGATAGATGGATAGATAGATAGATAGATAGATAGATAGATAGATAGATAGATAGATAGATAGATAGATAGATAGATAGAGTGAGGGTGATAGATAGATAGAAAGGGTGAGGGCGATAGATAGATAGATAGATAGATAGATAGATAGATAGATAGATAGATAGATAGATAGATAGATAGATAGATAGAGTGAGGGCGATAGATAGATAGAAAGGGTGAGGGCGATAGATAGATAGATAGATAGATAGATAGATAGATAGATAGATAGAGTGAGGGTGATAGATAGATAGATAGATCGACAGAGTGAGGGCGATAGATGGATAGATAGATAGAGTGAGGGCGATAGATAGATAGGGCGATAGATAGATAGAGTGAGGGCGATAGATAGAGTGAGGGCGATAGGTAGAGTGAGGGCGATAGATAGACAGATATATAGAGGGCGGTAGGTAGTGTGAGGGCGATAGATAGATAGAGAGAGTGAGGGCTATAGATAGATAGATAGATAGATAGATAGATAAATAGAGTGAGTGAGGGCGATAGATAGATAGATAGATAAATAGATAGAGTGAGTGAGGGCGATAGATAGATAGATAGAGTGAGGGCGATAGATAGATAGACAGGCATATAGAGTGAGGGAGATAGATAAAGTGAGGGTGATAGATAGATAGATAGATAGATAGATAGATAGATAGATAGATAGATAGAGTGAGGGAGATAGATAGATAGATAGATAGATAGATAGATAGATAGATAGATAGATAGATAGATAGATAGATAGCTAGATAGACAGATATATAGAGTGAGGGCGATAGATAGAGTGAGGGTGATATATAGATAGAGTGAGAGCGATAGATAGATAGAGTGAGGGCGATAGATAGATAGATAGCTAGATAGAATGAGGGCGATAGATAGAGTGAGGGCGATAGATAGATAGATAGATAGATAGAGTGAGGGCGATAGATAGATAGATAGATAGATAGATAGAGTGAGTGAGGGCGATAGATAGATAGATAGAGTAAGGGTGATAGATAGACAGATAGAGTGAGGGCGATAGATAGAGTGAGGGCGATAGATAGATAGACAGATATATAGAGTGAGGGCGATAGATAGAGTGAGGGCGATAGATATATAGATAGAGTGAGAGCGATAGATAGATAGATTGAGGGCGATAGATATATAGATAGAGAGAGCGATAGATAGATAGAGTGAGGGCGATAGATAGATAGATAGCTAGATAGAGTGAGGGCGATAGATAGATAGATAGATAGATAGATAGATAGATAGATAGATAGATAGATAGATAGATAGATAGAGTGAGGGCGATAGGTAGATAGATAGATAGATAGATAGATAGATAGATAGATAGAGTGAGGGCGATAGATAGATAGACAGACATATAGAGTGAGGGAGATAGACAGAGTGAGGGCGACAGATCGATAGATGGATAGATAGATAGATAGATAGATAGATAGATAGATAGATAGATAGATAGATAGATAGATAGAGTGAGGGCGATAGATAGATAGATAGAAAGGGTGAGGGAGATAGATAGATAGATAGATAGATAGATAGATAGATAGATAGATAGATAGATAGAGTGAGGGCGATAGATAGATAGATAGAAAGGGTGAGGGCGATAGATAGATAGATAGATAGATAGATAGATAGATAGATAGATAGATAGATAGATAGATAGATAGATAGAGTGAGGGCGATAGATAGATAGAGTGAGGGTGATAGATATATAGATAGAGTGAGAGCAATAGATAGATAGAGTGAGGGCGATAGATATATAGATAGAGTGAGGGCGATAGATAGATAGATAGCTAGATAGAGTGAGGGCGATAGATAGATAGATAGCTAGATAGAGTGAGGGCGATAGATAGATAGATAGATAGATAGATAGAGTGAGTGAGGGCGACAGATAGATAGATAGATAGAGTAAGGGTGATAGATAGATAGACAGATAGAGTGAGGGCGATAGATAGAGTGAGGGCGATAGATAGATAGACTAATATATAGAGTGAGGGCGATAGATAGAGTGAGGGCGAAAGATATATAGATAGAGTGAGAGCGATAGATAGATAGAGTGAGGGCGATAGATAGATAGCTAGATAGATTGAGGGCGATAGATAGATAGATAGATAGATAGATAGATAGATAGATAGATAGATAGATAGAGTGAGGGCGATAGATAGATAGCTAGATAGAGTGAGGGAGATAGATAGATAGATAGATAGATAAATAGATAGAGTGAGTGAGGGCGATAGGTAGATAGATAGATAGATAGATAGATAGAGCGAGGGCGATAGATAGATAGATAGAAAGGGTGAGGGCGATAGATAGATAGATAGATAGATAGATAGATAGATAGATAGATAGATAGATAGATAGATAGATAGAGTGAGGGCGATAGATAGATAGAGAGAGTGAGGGCTATAGATAGATAGATAGATAGATAGATAGATAAATAGAGTGAGTGAGGGCGATAGATAGATAGATAGATAAATAGATAGAGTGAGTGAGGGCGATAGATAGATAGATAGAGTGAGGGCGATAGATAGATAGACAGGCATATAGAGTGAGGGCGATAGATAAATAGATAGAAAGGGTGAGGGCGATAGATAGATAGATAGATAGATAGATAGATAGATAGATAGATAGATAGATAGATAGATAGATAGATAGATAGAGTGAGGGTGATCGATAGATAGACAGAGTGAGGGCGATAGATGGATAGATAGATAGAGTGAGGGCGATAGATAGATAGGGCGATAGATAGATAGAGTGAGGGCGATAGATAGAGTGAGGGCGATAGGTAGAGTGAGGGCGATAGGTAGAGTGAGGGCGATAGGTAGAGTGAGGGCGATAGATAGATAGAGTGTGGGGGATAGATAGAGTGAGAGCGATAGATAGACAGATATATAGAGGGCGGTAGGTAGTGTGAGGGCGATAGATAGATAGAGAGAGTGAGGGCTATAGATAGATAGATAGATAGATAGAAAGAGTGAGGGCGATAGATAGACAGGCATATAGAGTGAGGGAGATAGATAAAGTGAGGGCGATAGATAGATAGATAGATAGATAGATAGATAGATAGATAGAGTGAGGGTGATAGATAGATATATAGATAGATAGATAGATAGATAGATAGATAGATAGATAGATAGATAGATAGATAGATAGAGTGAGGGTGATAGATAGATAGATAGATAGATAGATAGATAGATAGATAGATAGATAGACAGATATATAGAGTGAGGGCGATAGATAGAGTGAGGGTGATAGATATATAGATAGAGTGAGAGCGATAGATAGATAGAGTGAGGGCGATAGATAGATAGATAGCTAGATAGAATGAGGGCGATAGATAGATAGAGGGAGGGCGATAGATAGATAGATAGATAGATAGATAGATAGATAGATAGATAGATAGATAGATAGATAGACAGATATATAGAGTGAGGGCGATAGATAGAGTGAGGGTGATAGATATATAGATAGAGTGAGAGCGATAGATAGATAGAGTGAGGGCGATAGATAGATAGATAGCTAGATAGAGTGAGGGCGATAGATAGATAGATAGATAGATAGAGTGAGGGCGATAGATAGAGTGAGGGCGATAGATAGACAGATATATAGAGTGAGGGCGATAGATAGAGTGAGGGCGATAGATATATAGATAGAGTGAGAGCGATAGATAGATAGATTGAGGGCGATAGATATATAGATAGAGAGAGCGATAGATAGATAGAGTGAGGGCGATAGATAGATAGATAGCTAGATAGAGTGAGGGCGATAGATAGATAGATAGATAGATAGATAGATAGATAAATAGATAGAGTGAGTGAGGGCGATAGGTAGATAGATAGATAGATAGATAGATAGATAGATAGATAGATAGATAGATAGATAGATAGATAGATAGATAGATAGATAGATAGAGTGAGGGCGATAGATAGATAGACAGACATATAGAGTGAGGGAGATAGACAGAGTGAGGGCGACAGATCGATAGATGGATAGATAGATAGATAGATAGATAGATAGATAGATAGAGTGAGGGCGATAGATAGATAGAAAGGGTGAGGGCGATAGATAGATAGATAGATAGATAGATAGATAGATAGATAGATAGATAGATAGAGTGAGGGCGATAGATAGATAGAAAGGGTGAGGGCGATAGATAGATAGATAGATAGATAGATAGATAGATAGATAGAGTGAGGGTGATAGATAGATAGATAGATCGACAGAGTGAGGGCGATAGATGGATAGATAGATAGAGTGAGGGCGATAGATAGATAGGGCGATAGATAGATAGAGTGAGGGCGATAGATAGAGTGAGGGCGATAGGTAGAGTGAGGGCGATAGATAGACAGATATATAGAGGGCGGTAGGTAGTGTGAGGGCGATAGATAGATAGAGAGAGTGAGGGCTATAGATAGATAGATAGATAGATAGATAGATAAATAGAGTGAGTGAGGGCGATAGATAGATAGATAGATAAATAGATAGAGTGAGTGAGGGCGATAGATAGATAGATAGAGTGAGGGCGATAGATAGATAGACAGGCATATAGAGTGAGGGAGATAGATAAAGTGAGGGTGATAGATAGATAGATAGATAGATAGATAGATAGATAGATAGATAGATAGAGTGAGGGAGATAGATAGATAGATAGATAGATAGATAGATAGATAGATAGATAGATAGATAGATAGATAGATAGCTAGATAGACAGATATATAGAGTGAGGGCGATAGATAGAGTGAGGGTGATATATAGATAGAGTGAGAGCGATAGATAGATAGAGTGAGGGCGATAGATAGATAGATAGCTAGATAGAATGAGGGCGATAGATAGAGTGAGGGCGATAGATAGATAGATAGATAGAGTGAGGGCGATAGATAGATAGATAGATAGATAGATAGATAGATAGATAGATAGAGTGAGTGAGGGCGATAGATAGATAGATAGAGTAAGGGTGATAGATAGACAGATAGAGTGAGGGCGATAGATAGAGTGAGGGCGATAGATAGATAGACAGATATATAGAGTGAGGGCGATAGATAGAGTGAGGGCGATAGATATATAGATAGAGTGAGAGCGATAGATAGATAGATTGAGGGCGATAGATATATAGATAGAGAGAGCGATAGATAGATAGAGTGAGGGCGATAGATAGATAGATAGCTAGATAGAGTGAGGGCGATAGATAGATAGATAGATAGATAGATAGATAGATAGATAGATAGATAGATAGATAAATAGATAGAGTGAGGGCGATAGGTAGATAGATAGATAGATAGATAGATAGATAGATAGATAGATAGATAGATAGATAGATAGATAGAGTGAGGGCGATAGATAGATAGACAGACATATAGAGTGAGGGAGATAGACAGAGTGAGGGCGACAGATCGATAGATGGATAGATAGATAGATAGATAGATAGATAGATAGATAGAGTGAGGGCGATAGATAGATAGATAGAAAGGGTGAGGGCGATAGATAGATAGATAGATAGATAGATAGATAGATAGATAGATAGATAGATAGATAGATAGATAGAGTGAGGGTGATAGATAGATAGATAGAAAGGGTGAGGGCGATAGATAGATAGATAGATAGATAGATAGATAGATAGATAGATAGATAGATAGATAGATAGATAGAGTGAGGGCGATAGATAGATAGAGTGAGGGTGATAGATATATAGATAGAGTGAGAGCAATAGATAGATAGAGTGAGGGCGATAGATATATAGATAGAGTGAGAGCGATAGATAGAGTGAGGGCGATAGATAGATAGATAGCTAGATAGAGTGAGGGCGATAGATAGATAGATAGATAGAGTGAGGGCGATAGATAGATAGATAGATAGATAGATAGATAGATAGATAGATAGATAGATAAATAGATAGAGTGAGTGAGGGCGATAGATAGATAGATAGAGTGAGGGTGATAGATAGATAGACAGATAGAGTGAGGGCGATAGATAGAGTGAGGGCGATAGATAGATAGACAGATATATAGAGTGAGGGCGATATATAGAGTGAGGGCGATAGATATATAGATAGAGTGAGAGCGATAGATAGATAGAGTGAGGGCGATAGATAGATAGCTAGATAGATTGAGGGCGATAGATAGATAGCTAGCTAGATAGAGTGAGGGCGATAGACAGATAGATAGCTAGATAGAGTGAGGGCGATAGATAGATAGATAGATAGATAGATAGATAGATAGATAGATAGATAGATAGATAGATAGATAGATAGATAGATAGATAGAGTGAGGGCGACAGATAGATAGATAGATAGATAGAGTAAGGGTGATAGATAGATAGACTAATATATAGAGTGAGGGCGATAGATAGAGTGAGGGCGAAAGATATATAGATAGAGTGAGAGCGATAGATAGATAGAGTGAGGGCGATAGATAGATAGCTAGATAGATTGAGGGCGATAGATAGATAGATAGATAGATAGATAGATAGATAGATAGATAGATAGAGTGAGGGCGATAGATAGATAGATAGCTAGATAGAGTGAGGGAGATAGATAGATAGATAGATAGATAGATAGATAAATAGATAGAGTGAGTGAGGGCGATAGGTAGATAGATAGATAGATAGATAGATAGATAGATAGATAGATAGATAGATAGAGCGAGGGCGATAGATAGATAGATAGATAGAAAGGGTGAGGGCGATAGATAGATAGATAGATAGATAGATAGATAGATAGATAGATAGATAGATAGATAGATAGATAGATAGATAGAGTGAGGGCGATAGATAAATAGATAGAAAGGGTGAGGGCGATAGATAGATAGATAGATAGATAGATAGATAGATAGATAGATAGATAGAGTGAGGGTGATCGATAGATAGACAGAGTGAGGGCGATAGATGGATAGATAGATAGAGTGAGGGCGATAGATAGATAGGGCGATAGATAGATAGAGTGAGGGCGATAGATAGAGTGAGGGCGATAGGTAGAGTGAGGGCGATAGGTAGAGTGAGGGCGATAGATAGATAGAGTGTGGGGGATAGATAGAGTGAGAGCGATAGATAGACAGATATATAGAGGGCTGTAGGTAGTTTGAGGGCGATAGATAGATAGAGAGAGTGAGGGCTATAGATAGATAGATAGATAAATAGAGTGAGTGAGGGCGATAGATAGATAGATAGATAAATAGAAAGAGTGAGTGAGGGCGATAGATAGATAGATAGAGTGAGGGCGATAGATAGATAGACAGGCATATAGAGTGAGGGAGATAGATAAAGTGAGGGCGATAGATAGATAGATAGATAGAGTGAGGGCGATAGATAGATAGATAGATAGATAGAGTGAGGGTGATAGATAGATATATATATAGATAGATAGATAGATAGATAGAGTGAGGGTGATAGATAGATAGATAGATAGATAGATAGATGGGTAGATAGATAGATAGACAGATATATAGAGTGAGGGCGATAGATAGAGTGAGGGTGATAGATATATAGATAGAGTGAGAGCGATAGATAGAGTGAGGGCGATAGATAGATAGATAGCTAGATAGAATGAGGGCGATAGATAGATAGAGTGAGGGCGATAGATAGATAGATAGATAGATAGATAGATAGATAGATAGAGTGAGGGCGATAGATAGATAGATAGATAGATAGATAGAGTGAGGGCGATAGATAGATAGATAGATAGATAGATAGATAGATAGATAGATAAATAGATAGAGTGAGTGAGGGCGATAGATAGATAGATAGATAGATAGATAGAGTGAGGGTGATCGATAGATAGACAGAGTGAGGGCGATAGATAGATAGAGTGAGGGCGATAGATAGAGTGAGGGCGATAGATAGATAGACAGATATATAGAGTGAGGGCGATAGATAGAGTGAGGGCGATAGATATATAGATAGAGTGAGAGCGATAGATAGATAGATTGAGGGCGATAGATATATAGATAGAGAGAGCGATAGATAGATAGAGTGAGGGCGATAGATAGAGTGAGGGTGATAGATATATAGATAGAGTGAGAGCGATAGATAGATAGAGTGAGGGCGATAGATAGATAGATAGCTAGATAGAGTGAGGGCGATAGATAGATAGATAGATAGATAGATAGAGTGAGGGCGATAGATAGAGTGAGGGCGATAGATAGATAGACAGATATATAGAGTGAGGGCGATAGATAGAGTGAGGGCGATAGATATATAGATAGAGTGAGAGCGATAGATAGATAGATTGAGGGCGATAGATATATAGATAGAGTGAGAGCGATAGATAGATAGAGTGAGGGCGATAGATAGAGTGAGGGTGATCGATAGATAGACAGAGTGAGGGCGATAGATAGATAGATAGAGTGAGGGCGATAGATAGATAGACAGATATATAGAGTGAGGGCGATAGATAGAGTGAGGGCGATAGATATATAGATAGATTGAGGGCGATAGATATATAGATAGAGTGAGAGCGATAGATAGATAGATTGAGGGCGATAGATATATAGATAGAGAGAGCGATAGATAGATAGAGTGAGGGCGATAGATAGATAGATAGCTAGATAGAGTGAGGGCGATAGATAGATAGATAGATAGATAGATAGATAGATAGATAGATAGATAGATAGATAGATAGATAGATAGATAGATAGAGTGAGTGAGGGCGATAGGTAGATAGATAGATAGATAGAGTGAGGGCGATAGATAGATAGACAGACATATAGAGTGAGGGAGATAGACAGAGTGAGGGCGACAGATCGATAGATGGATAGATAGATAGATAGATAGATAGATAGATAGATAGATAGATAGATAGATAGATAGAGTGAGGGCGATAGATAGATAGATAGAAAGGGTGAGGGCGATAGATAGATAGATAGATAGATAGATAGATAGATAGATAGATAGATAGATAGATAGATAGATAGATAGAGTGAGGGTGATAGATAGATAGATAGATCGACAGAGTGAGGGCGATAGATGGATAGATAGATAGAGTGAGGGCGATAGATAGATAGGGCGATAGATAGATAGAGTGAGGGCGATAGATAGAGTGAGGGCGATAGGTAGAGTGAGGGCGATAGATAGACAGATATATAGAGGGCGGTAGGTAGTGTAAGGGCGATAGATAGATAGAGAGAGTGAGGGCTATAGATAGATAGATAGATAGATAGATAAATAGAGTGAGTGAGGGCGATAGATAGATAGATAAATAGATAGAGTGAGTGAGGGCGATAGATAGATAGATAGAGTGAGGGCGATAGATAGACAGGCATATAGAGTGAGGGAGATAGATAAAGTGAGGGCGATAGATAGATAGATAGATAGATAGATAGATAGATAGAGTGAGGGTGATAGATAGATATATATATAGATAGATAGATAGATAGATAGATAGATAGATAGATAGATAGATAGAGTGAGGGTGATAGATAGATAGATAGATAGATAGATAGATAGATAGATAGATAGATAGATAGATAGATAGATAGATAGCTAGATAGACAGATATATAGAGTGAGGGCGATAGATAGAGTGAGGGTGATAGATATATAGATAGAGTGAGAGCGATAGATAGATAGAGTGAGGGCGATAGATAGATAGCTAGATAGATTGAGGGTGATAGATAGATAGACAGATAGAGTGAGGGCGATAGATAGAGTGAGGGCGATAGATAGATAGACAGATATATAGAGTGAGGGCGATATATAGAGTGAGGGCGATAGATATATAGATAGAGTGAGAGCGATAGATAGATAGAGTGAGGGCGATAGATAGATAGCTAGATAGATTGAGGGCGATAGATAGATAGCTAGCTAGATAGAGTGAGGGCGATAGACAGATAGATAGCTAGATAGAGTGAGGGCGATAGATAGATAGATAGATAGATAGATAGATAGATAGATAGAGTAAGGGTGATAGATAGACAGATAGAGTGAGGGCGATAGATAGAGTGAGGGCGATAGATAGATAGACTAATATATAGAGTGAGGGCGAAAGATATATAGATAGAGTGAGAGCGATAGATAGATAGAGTGAGGGCGATAGATAGATAGCTAGATAGATTGAGGGCGATAGATAGATAGATAGATAGATAGATAGATAGATAGAGTGAGGGCGATAGATAGATAGATAGCTAGATAGAGTGAGGGAGATAGATAGATAGATAGATAGATAGATAGATAGATAAATAGATAGAGTGAGTGAGGGCGATAGGTAGATAGATAGATAGATAGATAGATAGATAGATAGATAGATAGATAGAGCGAGGGCGATAGATAGATAGATAGAAAGGGTGAGGGCGATAGATAGATAGATAGATAGATAGATAGATAGATAGATAGATAGAGAGTGAGGGCGATAGATAAATAGATAGAAAGGGTGAGGGCGATAGATAGATAGATAGATAGATAGATAGATAGATAGATAGATAGATAGATAGATAGATAGATAGAGTGAGGGTGATCGATAGATAGAGTGAGGGCGATAGATGGATAGATAGATAGAGTGAGGGCGATAGATAGATAGGGCGATAGATAGATAGAGTGAGGGCGATAGATAGAGTGAGGGCGATAGGTAGAGTGAGGGCGATAGGTAGAGTGAGGGCGATAGGTAGAGTGAGGGCGATAGATAGATAGAGTGTGGGGGATAGATAGAGTGAGAGCGATAGATAGACAGATATATAGAGGGCGGTAGGTAGTGTGAGGGCGATAGATAGAGAGAGTGAGGGCTATAGATAGATAGATAGATAAATAGAGTGAGTGAGGGCGATAGATAGATAGATAGATAAATAGAAAGAGTGAGTGGGGGCGATAGATAGATAGATAGAGTGAGGGCGATAGATAGATAGACAGGCATATAGAGTGAGGGAGATAGATAAAGTGAGGGCGATAGATAGATAGATAGATAGATAGATAGATAGATAGATAGAGTGAGGGCGATAGATAGATAGATAGATAGATAGATAGAGTGAGGGTGATAGATAGATATATAGATAGATAGATAGATAGATAGATAGATAGATAGATAGATAGAGTGAGGGTGATAGATAGATAGATAGATAGATAGATAGATAGATAGATAGATAGATAGATAGATAGATAGATAGATAGATAGATAGATAGACAGATATATAGAGTGAGGGCGATAGATAGAGTGAGGGTGATAGATATATAGATAGAGTGAGAGCGATAGATAGATAGAGTGAGGGCGATAGATAGATAGATAGCTAGATAGAATGAGGGCGATAGATAGATAGAGTGAGGGCGATAGATAGATAGATAGATAGATAGATAGAGTGAGGGCGATAGATAGATAGATAGATAGATAGAGTGAGGGCGATAGATAGATAGATAGATAGATAGATAGATAGATAGAGTGAGGGTGATAGATAGGTAGATAGATAGAGTGAGGGCGATAGATAGATAGAGTGAGGGCGATAGATATATAGAAAGAGTGAGAGCGATAGATAGATAGATAGCTAGATAGAGTGAGGGCGATAGAAAGATAGATAGCTAGATAGAGTGAGGGCGATAGATTGATAGATAGATAGATAAATAGATAGAGTGAGTGAGGGCGATAGATAGAGAGAGGGTGATAGATAGATAGAGTGAGGGCGATAGAGTGAGTGCGATAGAGTGAGGGGGATAGATAGATAGATAGATAGATAGATAGATAGATAGATAGTGAGTGAGGGCGATAGATAGATAGAGTGAGTCCGATAGATAGATAACTAGAGTGAGGGCGATAGAGTGAGGGCGATAGATAGAGTGAGGGCGATAGATAGACAGATATATAGAGTGAGGGCGATAGATAGAGTGAGGGCGATAGATATATAGATAGAGTGAGAGCGATAGATAGATAGATTGAGGGCGATAGATATATAGATAGAGAGAGCGATAGATAGATAGAGTGAGGGCGATAGATAGATAGATAGCTAGATAGAGTGAGGGCGATAGATAGATAGATAGATAGATAGATAAATAGATAGAGTGAGTGAGGGCGATAGGTAGATAGATAGATAGATAGATAGATAGATAGATAGATAGATAGATAGATAGATAGATAGATAGAGTGAGGGCGATAGATAGATAGACAGACATATAGAGTGAGGGAGATAGAGTGAGGGCGACAGATCGATAGATGGATAGATAGATAGATAGATAGATAGATAGATAGATAGATAGATAGATAGATAGATAGATAGAGTGAGGGTGATAGATAGATAGAAAGGGTGAGGGCGATAGATAGATAGATAGATAGATAGATAGATAGATAGATAGATAGATAGATAGATAGATAGATAGATAGATAGAGTGAGGGCGATAGATAGATAGAAAGGGTGAGGGCGATAGATAGATAGATAGATAGATAGATAGATAGATAGATAGATAGAGTGAGGGTGATAGATAGATAGATAGATCGACAGAGTGAGGGCGATAGATGGATAGATAGATAGAGTGAGGGCGATAGATAGATAGGGCGATAGATAGATAGAGTGAGGGCGATAGATAGAGTGAGGGCGATAGGTAGAGTGAGGGCGATAGATAGACAGATATATAGAGGGCGGTAGGTAGTGTGAGGGCGATAGATAGATAGAGAGAGTGAGGGCTATAGATAGATAGATAGATAGATAGATAGATAAATAGAGTGAGTGAGGGCGATAGATAGATAGATAGATAAATAGATAGAGTGAGTGAGGGCGATAGATAGATAGATAGAGTGAGGGCGATAGATAGATAGACAGGCATATAGAGTGAGGGAGATAGATAAAGTGAGGGTGATAGATAGATAGATAGATAGATAGATAGATAGATAGATAGATAGATAGATAGATAGAGTGAGGGAGATAGATAGATAGATAGATAGATAGATAGATAGATAGATAGATAGATAGATAGATAGCTAGATAGACAGATATATAGAGTGAGGGCGATAGATAGAGTGAGGGTGATATATAGATAGAGTGAGAGCGATAGATAGATAGAGTGAGGGCGATAGATAGATAGATAGCTAGATAGAATGAGGGCGATAGATAGAGTGAGGGCGATAGATAGATAGATAGATAGATAGAGTGAGGGCGATAGATAGATAGATAGATAGATAGATAGAGTGAGTGAGGGCGATAGATAGATAGATAGAGTAAGGGTGATAGATAGACAGATAGAGTGAGGGCGATAGATAGAGTGAGGGCGATAGATAGATAGACAGATATATAGAGTGAGGGCGATAGATAGAGTGAGGGCGATAGATATATAGATAGAGTGAGAGCGATAGATAGATAGATTGAGGGCGATAGATATATAGATAGAGAGAGCGATAGATAGATAGAGTGAGGGCGATAGATAGATAGATAGCTAGATAGAGTGAGGGCGATAGATAGATAGATAGATAGATAGATAGATAGATAGATAGATAGATAGATAGATAGAGTGAGGGCGATAGGTAGATAGATAGATAGATAGATAGATAGATAGATAGATAGATAGATAGATAGATAGAGTGAGGGCGATAGATAGATAGACAGACATATAGAGTGAGGGAGATAGACAGAGTGAGGGCGACAGATCGATAGATGGATAGATAGATAGATAGATAGATAGATAGATAGATAGATAGATAGATAGATAGAGTGAGGGCGATAGATAGATAGATAGAAAGGGTGAGGGAGATAGATAGATAGATAGATAGATAGATAGATAGATAGATAGATAGATAGAGTGAGGGCGATAGATAGATAGATAGAAAGGGTGAGGGCGATAGATAGATAGATAGATAGATAGATAGATAGATAGATAGATAGATAGATAGATAGATAGATAGATAGATAGATAGATAGATAGATAGAGTGAGGGCGATAGATAGATAGAGTGAGGGTGATAGATATATAGATAGAGTGAGAGCAATAGATAGATAGAGTGAGGGCGATAGATATATAGATAGAGTGAGGGCGATAGATAGATAGATAGCTAGATAGAGTGAGGGCGATAGATAGATAGATAGCTAGATAGAGTGAGGGCGATAGATAGATAGATAGATAGATAGATAGAGTGAGTGAGGGCGACAGATAGATAGATAGATAGAGTAAGGGTGATAGATAGATAGACAGATAGAGTGAGGGCGATAGATAGAGTGAGGGCGATAGATAGATAGACTAATATATAGAGTGAGGGCGATAGATAGAGTGAGGGCGAAAGATATATAGATAGAGTGAGAGCGATAGATAGATAGAGTGAGGGCGATAGATAGATAGCTAGATAGATTGAGGGCGATAGATAGATAGATAGATAGATAGATAGATAGATAGATAGATAGATAGATAGATAGATAGAGTGAGGGCGATAGATAGATAGCTAGATAGAGTGAGGGAGATAGATAGATAGATAGATAGATAAATAGATAGAGTGAGTGAGGGCGATAGGTAGATAGATAGATAGATAGATAGATAGAGCGAGGGCGATAGATAGATAGATAGAAAGGGTGAGGGCGATAGATAGATAGATAGATAGATAGATAGATAGATAGATAGATAGATAGATAGAGTGAGGGCGATAGATAGATAGAGAGAGTGAGGGCTATAGATAGATAGATAGATAGATAGATAGATAGATAAATAGAGTGAGTGAGGGCGATAGATAGATAGATAGATAAATAGATAGAGTGAGTGAGGGCGATAGATAGATAGATAGAGTGAGGGCGATAGATAGATAGACAGGCATATAGAGTGAGGGCGATAGATAAATAGATAGAAAGGGTGAGGGCGATAGATAGATAGATAGATAGATAGATAGATAGATAGATAGATAGATAGATAGATAGATAGATAGATAGAGTGAGGGTGATCGATAGATAGACAGAGTGAGGGCGATAGATGGATAGATAGATAGAGTGAGGGCGATAGATAGATAGGGCGATAGATAGATAGAGTGAGGGCGATAGATAGAGTGAGGGCGATAGGTAGAGTGAGGGCGATAGGTAGAGTGAGGGCGATAGGTAGAGTGAGGGCGATAGATAGAGTGTGGGGGATAGATAGAGTGAGAGCGATAGATAGACAGATATATAGAGGGCGGTAGGTAGTGTGAGGGCGATAGATAGATAGAGAGAGTGAGGGCTATAGATAGATAGATAGATAGATAGAAAGAGTGAGGGCGATAGATAGACAGGCATATAGAGTGAGGGAGATAGATAAAGTGAGGGCGATAGATAGATAGATAGATAGATAGATAGATAGATAGATAGAGTGAGGGTGATAGATAGATATATAGATAGATAGATAGATAGATAGATAGATAGATAGATAGATAGATAGATAGAGTGAGGGTGATAGATAGATAGATAGATAGATAGATAGATAGATAGATAGATAGATAGACAGATATATAGAGTGAGGGCGATAGATAGAGTGAGGGTGATAGATATATAGATAGAGTGAGAGCGATAGATAGATAGAGTGAGGGCGATAGATAGATAGATAGCTAGATAGAATGAGGGCGATAGATAGATAGAGGGAGGGCGATAGATAGATAGATAGATAGATAGATAGATAGATAGATAGATAGATAGATAGATAGACAGATATATAGAGTGAGGGCGATAGATAGAGTGAGGGTGATAGATATATAGATAGAGTGAGAGCGATAGATAGATAGAGTGAGGGCGATAGATAGATAGATAGCTAGATAGAGTGAGGGCGATAGATAGATAGATAGATAGATAGAGTGAGGGCGATAGATAGAGTGAGGGCGATAGATAGACAGATATATAGAGTGAGGGCGATAGATAGAGTGAGGGCGATAGATATATAGATAGAGTGAGAGCGATAGATAGATAGATTGAGGGCGATAGATATATAGATAGAGAGAGCGATAGATAGATAGAGTGAGGGCGATAGATAGATAGATAGCTAGATAGAGTGAGGGCGATAGATAGATAGATAGATAGATAGATAGATAGATAGATAAATAGATAGAGTGAGTGAGGGCGATAGGTAGATAGATAGATAGATAGATAGATAGATAGATAGATAGATAGATAGATAGATAGATAGAGTGAGGGCGATAGATAGATAGACAGACATATAGAGTGAGGGAGATAGACAGAGTGAGGGCGACAGATCGATAGATGGATAGATAGATAGATAGATAGATAGATAGATAGATAGATAGATAGATAGATAGATAGATAGAGTGAGGGCGATAGATAGATAGAAAGGGTGAGGGCGATAGATAGATAGATAGATAGATAGATAGATAGATAGATAGATAGATAGATAGATAGATAGATAGATAGAGTGAGGGCGATAGATAGATAGAAAGGGTGAGGGCGATAGATAGATAGATAGATAGATAGATAGATAGATAGATAGAGTGAGGGTGATAGATAGATAGATAGATCGACAGAGTGAGGGCGATAGATGGATAGATAGATAGAGTGAGGGCGATAGATAGATAGGGCGATAGATAGATAGAGTGAGGGCGATAGATAGAGTGAGGGCGATAGGTAGAGTGAGGGCGATAGATAGACAGATATATAGAGGGCGGTAGGTAGTGTGAGGGCGATAGATAGATAGAGAGAGTGAGGGCTATAGATAGATAGATAGATAGATAGATAGATAAATAGAGTGAGTGAGGGCGATAGATAGATAGATAGATAAATAGATAGAGTGAGTGAGGGCGATAGATAGATAGATAGAGTGAGGGCGATAGATAGATAGACAGGCATATAGAGTGAGGGAGATAGATAAAGTGAGGGTGATAGATAGATAGATAGATAGATAGATAGATAGATAGATAGATAGATAGAGTGAGGGAGATAGATAGATAGATAGATAGATAGATAGATAGATAGATAGATAGATAGCTAGATAGACAGATATATAGAGTGAGGGCGATAGATAGAGTGAGGGTGATATATAGATAGAGTGAGAGCGATAGATAGATAGAGTGAGGGCGATAGATAGATAGATAGCTAGATAGAATGAGGGCGATAGATAGAGTGAGGGCGATAGATAGATAGATAGATAGAGTGAGGGCGATAGATAGATAGATAGATAGATAGATAGATAGATAGATAGAGTGAGTGAGGGCGATAGATAGATAGATAGAGTAAGGGTGATAGATAGACAGATAGAGTGAGGGCGATAGATAGAGTGAGGGCGATAGATAGATAGACAGATATATAGAGTGAGGGCGATAGATAGAGTGAGGGCGATAGATATATAGATAGAGTGAGAGCGATAGATAGATAGATTGAGGGCGATAGATATATAGATAGAGAGAGCGATAGATAGATAGAGTGAGGGCGATAGATAGATAGATAGCTAGATAGAGTGAGGGCGATAGATAGATAGATAGATAGATAGATAGATAGATAGATAGATAGATAGATAGATAGATAAATAGATAGAGTGAGGGCGATAGGTAGATAGATAGATAGATAGATAGATAGATAGATAGATAGATAGATAGATAGATAGATAGATAGATAGATAGATAGAGTGAGGGCGATAGATAGATAGACAGACATATAGAGTGAGGGAGATAGACAGAGTGAGGGCGACAGATCGATAGATGGATAGATAGATAGATAGATAGATAGATAGATAGATAGAGTGAGGGCGATAGATAGATAGATAGAAAGGGTGAGGGCGATAGATAGATAGATAGATAGATAGATAGATAGATAGATAGATAGATAGATAGATAGATAGATAGAGTGAGGGTGATAGATAGATAGATAGAAAGGGTGAGGGCGATAGATAGATAGATAGATAGATAGATAGATAGATAGATAGATAGATAGATAGATAGATAGAGTGAGGGCGATAGATAGATAGAGTGAGGGTGATAGATATATAGATAGAGTGAGAGCAATAGATAGATAGAGTGAGGGCGATAGATATATAGATAGAGTGAGAGCGATAGATAGAGTGAGGGCGATAGATAGATAGATAGCTAGATAGAGTGAGGGCGATAGATAGATAGATAGATAGAGTGAGGGCGATAGATAGATAGATAGATAGATAGATAGATAGATAGATAGATAAATAGATAGAGTGAGTGAGGGCGATAGATAGATAGATAGAGTGAGGGTGATAGATAGATAGACAGATAGAGTGAGGGCGATAGATAGAGTGAGGGCGATAGATAGATAGACAGATATATAGAGTGAGGGCGATATATAGAGTGAGGGCGATAGATATATAGATAGAGTGAGAGCGATAGATAGATAGAGTGAGGGCGATAGATAGATAGCTAGATAGATTGAGGGCGATAGATAGATAGCTAGCTAGATAGAGTGAGGGCGATAGACAGATAGATAGCTAGATAGAGTGAGGGCGATAGATAGATAGATAGATAGATAGATAGATAGATAGATAGATAGATAGATAGATAGATAGATAGATAGATAGATAGATAGAGTGAGGGCGACAGATAGATAGATAGATAGATAGAGTAAGGGTGATAGATAGATAGACTAATATATAGAGTGAGGGCGATAGATAGAGTGAGGGCGAAAGATATATAGATAGAGTGAGAGCGATAGATAGATAGAGTGAGGGCGATAGATAGATAGCTAGATAGATTGAGGGCGATAGATAGATAGATAGATAGATAGATAGATAGATAGATAGATAGATAGAGTGAGGGCGATAGATAGATAGATAGCTAGATAGAGTGAGGGAGATAGATAGATAGATAGATAGATAGATAGATAAATAGATAGAGTGAGTGAGGGCGATAGGTAGATAGATAGATAGATAGATAGATAGATAGATAGATAGATAGATAGAGCGAGGGCGATAGATAGATAGATAGATAGAAAGGGTGAGGGCGATAGATAGATAGATAGATAGATAGATAGATAGATAGATAGATAGATAGATAGATAGATAGATAGATAGATAGATAGAGTGAGGGCGATAGATAAATAGATAGAAAGGGTGAGGGCGATAGATAGATAGATAGATAGATAGATAGATAGATAGATAGATAGAGTGAGGGTGATCGATAGATAGACAGAGTGAGGGCGATAGATGGATAGATAGATAGAGTGAGGGCGATAGATAGATAGGGCGATAGATAGATAGAGTGAGGGCGATAGATAGAGTGAGGGCGATAGGTAGAGTGAGGGCGATAGGTAGAGTGAGGGCGATAGATAGATAGAGTGTGGGGGATAGATAGAGTGAGAGCGATAGATAGACAGATATATAGAGGGCTGTAGGTAGTTTGAGGGCGATAGATAGATAGAGAGAGTGAGGGCTATAGATAGATAGATAGATAAATAGAGTGAGTGAGGGCGATAGATAGATAGATAGATAAATAGAAAGAGTGAGTGAGGGCGATAGATAGATAGATAGAGTGAGGGCGATAGATAGATAGACAGGCATATAGAGTGAGGGAGATAGATAAAGTGAGGGCGATAGATAGATAGATAGATAGAGTGAGGGCGATAGATAGATAGATAGATAGATAGAGTGAGGGTGATAGATAGATATATATATAGATAGATAGATAGATAGATAGAGTGAGGGTGATAGATAGATAGATAGATAGATAGATAGATGGGTAGATAGATAGATAGACAGATATATAGAGTGAGGGCGATAGATAGAGTGAGGGTGATAGATATATAGATAGAGTGAGAGCGATAGATAGAGTGAGGGCGATAGATAGATAGATAGCTAGATAGAATGAGGGCGATAGATAGATAGAGTGAGGGCGATAGATAGATAGATAGATAGATAGATAGATAGATAGATAGAGTGAGGGCGATAGATAGATAGATAGATAGATAGAGTGAGGGCGATAGATAGATAGATAGATAGATAGATAGATAGATAGATAAATAGATAGAGTGAGTGAGGGCGATAGATAGATAGATAGATAGATAGATAGAGTGAGGGTGATCGATAGATAGACAGAGTGAGGGCGATAGATAGATAGAGTGAGGGCGATAGATAGAGTGAGGGCGATAGATAGATAGACAGATATATAGAGTGAGGGCGATAGATAGAGTGAGGGCGATAGATATATAGATAGAGTGAGAGCGATAGATAGATAGATTGAGGGCGATAGATATATAGATAGAGAGAGCGATAGATAGATAGAGTGAGGGCGATAGATAGAGTGAGGGTGATAGATATATAGATAGAGTGAGAGCGATAGATAGATAGAGTGAGGGCGATAGATAGATAGATAGCTAGATAGAGTGAGGGCGATAGATAGATAGATAGATAGATAGATAGAGTGAGGGCGATAGATAGAGTGAGGGCGATAGATAGATAGACAGATATATAGAGTGAGGGCGATAGATAGAGTGAGGGCGATAGATATATAGATAGAGTGAGAGCGATAGATAGATAGATTGAGGGCGATAGATATATAGATAGAGTGAGAGCGATAGATAGATAGAGTGAGGGCGATAGATAGAGTGAGGGTGATCGATAGATAGACAGAGTGAGGGCGATAGATAGATAGATAGAGTGAGGGCGATAGATAGATAGACAGATATATAGAGTGAGGGCGATAGATAGAGTGAGGGCGATAGATATATAGATAGATTGAGGGCGATAGATATATAGATAGAGTGAGAGCGATAGATAGATAGATTGAGGGCGATAGATATATAGATAGAGAGAGCGATAGATAGATAGAGTGAGGGCGATAGATAGATAGATAGCTAGATAGAGTGAGGGCGATAGATAGATAGATAGATAGATAGATAGATAGATAGATAGATAGATAGATAGATAGATAGATAGATAGATAGAGTGAGTGAGGGCGATAGGTAGATAGATAGATAGATAGAGTGAGGGCGATAGATAGATAGACAGACATATAGAGTGAGGGAGATAGACAGAGTGAGGGCGACAGATCGATAGATGGATAGATAGATAGATAGATAGATAGATAGATAGATAGATAGATAGATAGATAGATAGAGTGAGGGCGATAGATAGATAGATAGAAAGGGTGAGGGCGATAGATAGATAGATAGATAGATAGATAGATAGATAGATAGATAGATAGATAGATAGATAGATAGATAGATAGAGTGAGGGTGATAGATAGATAGATAGATCGACAGAGTGAGGGCGATAGATGGATAGATAGATAGAGTGAGGGCGATAGATAGATAGGGCGATAGATAGATAGAGTGAGGGCGATAGATAGAGTGAGGGCGATAGGTAGAGTGAGGGCGATAGATAGACAGATATATAGAGGGCGGTAGGTAGTGTAAGGGCGATAGATAGATAGAGAGAGTGAGGGCTATAGATAGATAGATAGATAGATAGATAAATAGAGTGAGTGAGGGCGATAGATAGATAGATAAATAGATAGAGTGAGTGAGGGCGATAGATAGATAGATAGAGTGAGGGCGATAGATAGACAGGCATATAGAGTGAGGGAGATAGATAAAGTGAGGGCGATAGATAGATAGATAGATAGATAGATAGATAGATAGAGTGAGGGTGATAGATAGATATATATATAGATAGATAGATAGATAGATAGATAGATAGATAGATAGATAGATAGAGTGAGGGTGATAGATAGATAGATAGATAGATAGATAGATAGATAGATAGATAGATAGATAGATAGATAGACAGATATATAGAGTGAGGGCGATAGATAGAGTGAGGGTGATAGATATATAGATAGAGTGAGAGCGATAGATAGATAGAGTGAGGGCGATAGATAGATAGCTAGATAGATTGAGGGTGATAGATAGATAGACAGATAGAGTGAGGGCGATAGATAGAGTGAGGGCGATAGATAGATAGACAGATATATAGAGTGAGGGCGATATATAGAGTGAGGGCGATAGATATATAGATAGAGTGAGAGCGATAGATAGATAGAGTGAGGGCGATAGATAGATAGCTAGATAGATTGAGGGCGATAGATAGATAGCTAGCTAGATAGAGTGAGGGCGATAGACAGATAGATAGCTAGATAGAGTGAGGGCGATAGATAGATAGATAGATAGATAGATAGATAGATAGATAGAGTAAGGGTGATAGATAGACAGATAGAGTGAGGGCGATAGATAGAGTGAGGGCGATAGATAGATAGACTAATATATAGAGTGAGGGCGAAAGATATATAGATAGAGTGAGAGCGATAGATAGATAGAGTGAGGGCGATAGATAGATAGCTAGATAGATTGAGGGCGATAGATAGATAGATAGATAGATAGATAGATAGATAGAGTGAGGGCGATAGATAGATAGATAGCTAGATAGAGTGAGGGAGATAGATAGATAGATAGATAGATAGATAGATAAATAGATAGAGTGAGTGAGGGCGATAGGTAGATAGATAGATAGATAGATAGATAGATAGATAGATAGATAGATAGATAGAGCGAGGGCGATAGATAGATAGATAGAAAGGGTGAGGGCGATAGATAGATAGATAGATAGATAGATAGATAGATAGATAGATAGATAGATAGAGAGTGAGGGCGATAGATAAATAGATAGAAAGGGTGAGGGCGATAGATAGATAGATAGATAGATAGATAGATAGATAGATAGATAGATAGATAGATAGAGTGAGGGTGATCGATAGATAGAGTGAGGGCGATAGATGGATAGATAGATAGAGTGAGGGCGATAGATAGATAGGGCGATAGATAGATAGAGTGAGGGCGATAGATAGAGTGAGGGCGATAGGTAGAGTGAGGGCGATAGGTAGAGTGAGGGCGATAGGTAGAGTGAGGGCGATAGATAGATAGAGTGTGGGGGATAGATAGAGTGAGAGCGATAGATAGACAGATATATAGAGGGCGGTAGGTAGTGTGAGGGCGATAGATAGAGAGAGTGAGGGCTATAGATAGATAGATAGATAAATAGAGTGAGTGAGGGCGATAGATAGATAGATAGATAAATAGAAAGAGTGAGTGGGGGCGATAGATAGATAGATAGAGTGAGGGCGATAGATAGATAGACAGGCATATAGAGTGAGGGAGATAGATAAAGTGAGGGCGATAGATAGATAGATAGATAGATAGATAGATAGATAGATAGATAGAGTGAGGGCGATAGATAGATAGATAGATAGATAGATAGAGTGAGGGTGATAGATAGATATATAGATAGATAGATAGATAGATAGATAGATAGATAGATAGATAGAGTGAGGGTGATAGATAGATAGATAGATAGATAGATAGATAGATAGATAGATAGATAGATAGATAGATAGATAGATAGATAGATAGACAGATATATAGAGTGAGGGCGATAGATAGAGTGAGGGTGATAGATATATAGATAGAGTGAGAGCGATAGATAGATAGAGTGAGGGCGATAGATAGATAGATAGCTAGATAGAATGAGGGCGATAGATAGATAGAGTGAGGGCGATAGATAGATAGATAGATAGATAGATAGAGTGAGGGCGATAGATAGATAGATAGATAGATAGAGTGAGGGCGATAGATAGATAGATAGATAGATAGATAGATAGATAGAGTGAGGGCGATAGATAGATAGATAGATAGATAGATAGATAGATAGATAGATAGATAGAGTGAGTGAGGGCGATAGATAGATAGATAGATAGATAGATAGATAGAGTGAGGGTGATCGATAGATAGACAGAGTGAGGGCGATAGATAGATAGAGTGAGGGCGATAGATAGAGTGAGGGCGATAGATAGATAGACAGATATATAGAGTGAGGGCGATAGATACAGTGAGGGCGATAGATATATAGATAGAGTGAGAGCGATAGATAGATAGATTGAGGGCGATAGATATATAGATAGAGAGAGCGATAGATAGATAGAGTGAGGGCGATAGATAGAAAGGGTGAGGGCGATAGATAGATAGATAGATAGATAGAGATAGATAGATAGATAGATAGATAGAGTGAGGGCGATAGATAGATAGAAAGGGTGAGGGCGATAGATAGATAGATAGATAGATAGATAGATAGATAGATAGATAGATAGATAGATAGATAGATAGATAGATAGAGTGAGGGTGATAGATAGATAGATAGATCGACAGAGTGAGGGCGATAGATGGATAGATAGATAGAGTGAGGGCGATAGATAGATAGGGCGATAGATAGATAGAGTGAGGGCGATAGATAGAGTGAGGGCGATAGGTAGAGTGAGGGCGATAGATAGACAGATATATAGAGGGCGGTAGGTAGTGTGAGGGCGATAGATAGAGAGAGTGAGGGCTATAGATAGATAGATAGATAGATAGATAGATAAATAGAGTGAGTGAGGGCGATAGATAGATAGATAGATAAATAGATAGAGTGAGTGAGGGCGATAGATAGATAGATAGAGTGAGGGCGATAGATAGACAGGCATATAGAGTGAGGGAGATAGATAAAGTGAGGGCGATAGATAGATAGATAGATAGATAGATAGATAGATAGATAGATAGATAGATAGATAGATAGATAGATAGAGTGAGGGTGATAGATAGATAGATAGATAGATAGATAGATAGATAGATAGATAGATAGATAGATATATAGAGTGAGGGCGATAGATAGAGTGAGAGTGATAGATATATAGATAGAGTGAGAGCGATAGATAGATAGAGTGAGGGCGATAGATAGATAGATAGCTAGATAGACAGATATATAGAGTGAGGGCGATAGATAGAGTGAGGGTGATAGATATATAGATAGAGTGAGAGCGATAGATAGATAGAGTGAGGGCGATAGATAGATAGATAGATAGATAGATAGATAGATAGATAGATAGATAGATAAATAGATAGAGTGAGTGAGGGCGATAGATAGATAGATAGAGTAAGGGTGATAGATAGACAGATAGAGTGAGGGCGATAGATAGAGTGAGGGCGATAGATAGATAGACAGATATATAGAGTGAGGGCGATAGATAGAGTGAGGGCGATAGATATATAGATAGAGTGAGAGCGATAGATAGATAGATTGAGGGCGATAGATATATAGATAGAGAGAGCGATAGATAGAGTGAGGGCGATAGATAGAAAGATAGCTAGATAGAGTGAGGGCGATAGATAGATAGATAGATAGATAGATAGATAGATAGATAGATAGATAGATAGATAGATAAATAGATAGAGTGAGGGCGATAGGTAGATAGATAGATAGATAGATAGATAGATAGAGTGAGGGCGATAGATAGACAGACATATAGAGTGAGGGAGATAGACAGAGTGAGGGCGACAGATCGATAGATGGATAGATAGATAGATAGAGTGAGGGTGATAGATAGATAGATAGATAGATAGATAGATAGATAGATAGATAGATAGGATAGATAGATAGATAGAGTGAGGGTGATAGATAGATAGATAGATAGATAGATAGATAGATAGATAGATAGATAGATAGATAGATAGATAGCTAGATAGACAGATATATAGAGTGAGGGCGATAGATAGAGTGAGGGTGATAGATATATAGATAGAGTGAGAGCGATAGATAGATAGAGTGAGGGCGATAGATAGATAGATAGCTAGATAGAATGAGGGCGATAGATAGATAGAGTGAGGGCGATAGATAGATAGATAGATAGATAGATAGATAGATAGATAGATAGATAGAGTGAGTGAGGGCGATAGATAGATAGATAGAGTAAGGGTGATAGATAGACAGATAGAGTGAGGGCGATAGATAGAGTGAGGGCGATAGATAGATAGACAGATATATAGAGTGAGGGCGATAGATAGAGTGAGGGCGATAGATATATAGATAGAGTGAGAGCGATAGATAGATAGATTGAGGGCGATAGATAGATAGAGAGAGAGAGCGATAGATAGAGTGAGGGCGATAGATAGATAGATAGCTAGATAGAGTGAGGGCGATAGATAGATAGATAGATAGATAGATAGATAGATAGATAGATAGATAAATAGATAGAGTGAGGGCGATAGGTAGATAGATAGATAGATAGATAGATAGAGTGAGGGCGATAGATAGATAGACAGACATATAGAGTGAGGGAGATAGACAGAGTGAGGGCGACAGATCGATAGATGGATAGATAGATAGATAGATAGATAGATAGATAGATAGATAGAGTGAGGGCGATAGATAGATAGATAGAAAGGGTGAGGGCGATAGATAGATAGATAGATAGATAGATAGATAGATAGATAGATAGAGTGAGGGCGATAGATAGATAGATAGAAAGGGTGAGGGCGATAGATAGATAGATAGATAGATAGATAGATAGATGGATAGATAGATGGATAGATAGATAGAGTGAGGGCGATAGATAGATAGGGCGATAGATAGATAGAGTGAGGGCGATAGATAGAGTGAGGGCGATAGGTAGAGTGAGGGCGATAGGTAGAGTGAGGGCGATAGGTAGAGTGAGGGCGATAGATAGATAGAGTGTGGGGGATAGATAGAGTGAGAGCGATAGATAGACAGATATATAGATGGCGGTAGGTAGAGTGAGGGCGATAGATAGATAGAGTGAGGGCTATAGATAGATAGA